>NC_090204.1:11255000-11555000 GCF_033026475.1 Channa argus
AGATGTCAGGCACTGCTCCACTTTGTCCCATAGGTGTTGGAAGGGGTAGGATTCCAGGAACTCTGCATTGTCACACAGGAACAAGAAAAGGTTTTTCCCAAACAGTTTCCACAAAACTGGAAGCCCGTCGGAAATATTCATGTACACTTTACCATCAAGACTTTTGTCAGATTAAAATAAATAAAGCCTGACTCAATCTATATAAAAAATAGTAAAACATAAATCAATTTACTTTTGTTCTTGTAGTCTTTGTAGAGAGTTAAGTGTAGGTTTCTAATTTTTCTTCTCTTCCACAGCAACATTGAGGCTCGCACTTTCTACTCTTTCGCCCTCCAGGGGCTGCCAGGGGTGGTGCGGTCAGGTAAGACTCCACCAGTGCCCCCAGATGTCATCACCAACAATACAAAGGAGCCCTGGAGACCCTTCAGCAGGTGTGAACAAGATACACTGGACCAAACTGTCTTTCTCTGTTTATTGGTTTATTCTTATGTAAATCTGTGATTGTGTACCCAGCTCCAGGGTGTATATGGCTGACTTGGAGTCAACACTACACTACTCCCTTCGTGTGGAGGTAGCTGCACACACTGTCATCAAAGGAGAAAAACTGATTTCTCTTAAGAAGTACATTGCTGTCCTGGCAAAGGTAAGACAAAACTGTGCATGCATATACAGTTTACCCACACGAGTCAAACATAATGTGCAACCCAAATAGTATATAGGGATTGATTGTTTTAGTTGTGAATATTAAAACGGGAAATTAACTGGAATTAAAAGTGGAAATCAAACTTTACATTTGTGTACGAACACAAAACTACAACGCAAACATGTCAGCTTTGGTGCTTTTTTGTATTCCCCAGTTTATTAAGTCTATCTTATTAGAAAACATTAGCTGAGCGTCACCAAATTGCTTAGAACTTGAAATGAAATCCTGTTTAAACTGATCTGCTCAGTGGGTGAAGTATTTTCAAAGGGGCTGAGCCTTTAACACACATTTATCCTTTTTATGGAGAACATCCATTCAAGAGAAATGTGTTTTTATAGCAGCTCACCACTAGATGGGGAGTGAGACAGCAGAATATTTCTTTACACTGTAGATTTGTGCTGTTGTTTTGCAATATTTATCTTCAGGTTCCCTCTTCATGACATGTTTTTTATTCCATTAAAAGCTATTAGATTATTCTCCAGATGTACTTAATTAATTCTTTTGTCAAATGCACTTTTGTTTTTAACCACACACACTCTTTCACAAACATGCACACAAATAATTGAAAGCCGAGGTGGATGCCACTGACTAGAGCAGGAGGACAATCCCTCTCGTGGGTATTGTTGACCCTCTTGATGTTGGCTCCAGGGGGGAAAGAAGCGTGGCTGCCACCCACTCACTGCCTACGGGCTTTACACAGACCCTGCATGATTACCAACAAACCTCATTGGGATATCTCAACCACTGCCCCTCCTCCTCCCCTTCATGCTGTATCCCCACTTTGAAAATTTTCTTGGTTAATATGTGTCCAGGAGCCCTCAGTTCACAAAACCACCCCTTTATCCTGGATTTTCCTCCTTATTCTGTCTGTCTTCTCTTTATCTTTTTCTTCTTTATTCTTTTTTTGCCTTCTATCTTCCCATACTCACTTTCTTTTATCTTCTTATTTTTTTCTTTTTACAGGATTTCATTGTTGCTTGATTATTTATAATTTATCCACATGTAACACCCCCCCATTGAAGTGGGCCAGCCAAGCAAACATGTTGTGATGATGAGGCCTGACCTCCTTATCCTGTCCCCATTGGCTGCGCATCAGGTTGTCCTTCTGCCCTGGTCTGCCACCAATCTCTCTGATTATATCTCACTCTCTAGGGAAGCATTGTAGTGAGCTAGTACATTTCCGTGTGTGTGTGTGTGTGTGTGTGTGTGTGTGTGTGTGTGTGTGTGTGTGTGTCTGTGTGTGTGTGAGGGGCGTGTGTGGGACGTGTGTGGGACAGAGCACCGTGGCCTCCCATTAGCTCCAGTTGTTTGTCAATAGCTGCAGTTCCCAGTGGTATTTTTTTAGCCTGTCCCCCTACTAGAACGGACCAGCCACTCAGGGCTTTGTGTGACTGAGGAGGCCGTCATTGTTAAAAGTGACCAAGACTTTTGACAGTCCTTATTGATGTAAGTGGTCTCACTACAAAGAGGCTGAGTCCTTTCACTCAGCCAGCATGTTAAGAGTAGTTAATTTAACAAAAGAAAGTAGTTAATAAAAGTGCTTGTAGATGCTTTTTATTACTAGGGATGCCGATAGATTATTCCCTTAGTGGTAGGAAATATTTGGTGTTGCTTTTTTGTTTTTCCCTTCTGTGTTCAAATGAGTGTTTGAGGAAATGACCTCACCATTAAACTGGCTCGTCCTCTTTTCATTAACACAGTACGTAAAAATCTGACACCTGAAATCATTGGATGAGTCATGTGATTAGATTATAACGAACGTAATTCACGATGTACCAACTACATCCTCTGCCATTTTTTCACACTGGTGACACATTTTCTCAATCATGACGCACTTTTAGGGTGTGTATTTTGTGTGGGCTCATGCACCATATGACCATTTTTCTTTTAGTTTGAAATTTTTTAGGGTTAATGACTAATGAATAATTTACTTGTTGATTAGCTTGTCACTTATTTTATTTAATAATCGTCCATAATGAAAAAAGAAAACATAGGCTCAGATATGGGCAGCGGGGACCATCAAATTCTTAGCAATGAAAATTATTTTAATATCAAAAGAGTTGAAATGTCTGACAATCTACAGTTTGATTAACTCCCTATTTGCTATTTGCTATTCCCTATCGAAGAATTATACTGTAAATCTGTGAATTGTTTGCTTCTTTGCTGTCCGCAATAATCCCATCCCTGCATCTCTTCATGTGTCTCTATCCAAACATGTGCACATTGAGGTTGTGTTGTTTTTCATTGCACGCAGTCATAAAATTATTAGATTTACTGAATTGTTGGGGGGAAGTTGGATTTATGAATCCTCTACATGTATATGAGGATTAAAAAAGCAGATCTTGGACACATGAGAGCATTACAGTGAGATTTTTAAGGATTAAACCTCTATCCTGCTTTTCTTGAAAGAAGTCCTTCAGCCCAGAGGGGCAGAGGAATACCACAAACAATTAAAGGGGCGATGGTGTTGTCTTGAAGGGATACCCTTCTTACGGAAGAGCTAAAGTACACAAACCCACTTTTTAACCCACGGACATTTACACTGTTTCTGTTCAGACCAGCTGTTGGTGTAATTGTCTTGACTCATTTGGTTTTTCCAGTTGTTTTTCCTACTGACAGCTGAAAACAAGTAAATGGGTGTTTGTAAAGATGAGGTTTTCCTGGTTTCCTGGTGGCATGAGTCTCTAGCATCCCTTCCCCATTATCCCCCGGTTGAATCACATTGGAATATTACCAAAGGGCGTCACCCCTCTCTTCTACCCCAGGTCTGGTCTGGTCTGGTCTGTCCGGTCGCAGCCAACAGATGCTTCCCTCCTGGGACCCTAACCACAAGAAGATTGTGGTTTCTGAAGTGCTGCTGATACTAATCAGATCATGGATGACATATTGGTGAGGTGAAGAAGATTGTCATGGTCCAACTGGGATGGGGGTAGTAGGGGTACGGGGTTAGGCGAGGGTGTGTGTCTATGTGTGTATGAAACAGACATGAAGTGAATGGAGGAAGTTGTAGAGGTGGTAAATCTTAAAATAAAGATAATCAATGTTAGAGCAGGGTTCACCATTTATTGATATGCAGTCAATAAAAATCTTTAATTTGTTTATTTTCAATAACATTTTCTTGCGTTTCTTTTTCTTGTTGTTTTTTGGTTGTCTAACTTTAACAGCTTCAGTACTGTGCAGGCTTTTACAAATCACTCTTTTTGGTACATAATGAAACATTATCATTTATCACATCAGTTTTTTACAGAAACAAATGTCTGATATTCACAGAGTGAGCAGTGTGTCAGTTGTAGTGTGCATCACTGAAGATCAAGGCTAGGGAGAGTAAGAAAAAAGATTAATTAGCGTAAAGAAGCAGATGGTCACAACTAATGTCATACATGTTAAAAGTTGAGCCGTTTGAGTTTTTAAGCAATCCCCAGACCCTGAGAGTTCATGAATAGTGTTGCTTTGGTGACTCTGAGCTAAGCCCATTAGCGCAAAGCACCTGCGTTTTCTCTTTTGGTTAAATTCATATGGCTGTTTAATGGGCTTTTCTGACTAGTTGGTGTTCAGACACACGATCCAAACCCTAAACCTATTACAGCATTTCAATCTCCCAGCTGTGAGCCTCAGACACCAGAGACCTTTGTTTACTTTTAACATCCCACCTTTGGTGTTCATATCTGTGTGGCTGTCTGTTAACGTTAAGCTGATCCTAATACTGTGTTTGTTGGCCAAGTGGTTCTCAACTCTTCCTCTGTTTGTTTTTATGACCACAGGGTGGGCAATGCGAAAATGTTATATCGTTATCAACATTAAAGTGTCCACAATCTCATTTGATGAATAATTGTATTTTGTTGTCCTACTCCTGTTTACAAACCTTAGAAAATAACCTGGAGAGTAATCCACATCAACAAACGGATAGAATGGTATTAACTAATTAATAATAATTCATAATTAGAGGGGCGGCTGTAGCTTAGTTGGTAAGGCAGTTGTCCACAGACCAAAGGGTCATAATTAGCTAGTAAATGTTGTGAACAAAGATTGCAATTAAGATAGTGGACTGTGAATTTTCTTTCTGCATTGTGACAATATGTTTTTCAGATAAAGTAAGCACACTCATATGAACTCTGCACACCCCATCAGCGTAAATAAAAATGCCAAAAACCAAAGGGTAGCAGCTGCTGCGAAGAGTCAAAAATGATCTGATGTAGTGTAGTGGAGGAAGGACTCATGACAGCGCAGTGCTTTGTGAGCTGTGGAAAAGAAGGTTTGAGTAGCTAACTTGAGGTTTGGATAAGTGGTCAGCATGTAACACAGATCCTGTTAGAGGGTCATGAATATTCAGCGGAGCCAAGGACTGAGGTGTGTTTCTGTGTGTGTGTGTGTGTGTGTGTGTGTGTGTGTGTGTGTGTGTGTGTGTGTGTGTGTGTGTGTGTGTGTGTGTGTGTGTGTGTGTGTGTGTGTGTGTGTGTGTGTGTGTGTGTGTGTGTGTGTGTGTGTGTGTGTGTGTGTGTGTGTGTGTGTGTAACTGAACAGATGGTGAAGGGCAAAAAACTCAGCATTGAAAATCAGAGGGTCAACATTTTAGATCTTAGTTTGGTCTCAGATTCACCACAACTATCTGGAGTTTCAAAGTTATCAGTCCTAAAGAGAGCTAAAGATTAGGGAAAACATGAGTTACCATGGAAGTACAGTATTTGTCCTGTTGTTTGTTGGAAAAGTTTGATCCCTTTAATGCTTTCTGGGAACCAGAACCATTATCATTTGCTGTTGCACAGGGGCTTACTGTAAGAATAAGAGGCACATTTTGCTGAAATGTATTAAAGCGCTTTTCCTTTTCTTACTGTCAGGACTCTGAAGACATCAGCTGTTTCTATTGTCAGTGTTACATGTGTTAAGACACGTTCGTCTGCGTCTATCTTTCCCCTGTCATCACTGGGCTCAGACACCCATCAGTGGGATTTCCTTCTTCTCTTCGTTTATATGCCTCTGCTGCCTCTGTTACCATATCTCGTTTCCTCCCAGCGGTGGTGGTTACCATGGTAATGCTAGTTTGAAAAGGCGTAAATACACAACAGGAGAAAGCCTAAGTAGACAGTGATTAAGTGGTTGTTATTGGGTTAGGAAATGGATCTTAATGAAGGAAAAGGCCTAAGCTCGGCTGTTGTCACATTTAGTGAGATTCTTTACTGGTGCTGAGAAGGAAAAATACTCAAACCACAAAGTTTTTGCAGCGTGTGCACAAATTGTTGATGTTGGCAACTGATTATCTAGGCATTAAAAATCTGGTCAGATGCAATGAGCAGGTATAAAATAAAGGAATGTAGGAAAAAGTTATTGATTCAATTTAATTCAGTTCAGGTGAAGTAGTCTGAATATTAAAGTGAAGGGTATTGGTGTTAAATATACATATGAAATAAAATAATCATTAGGCTGTATCAAATGGATAAATACATAAGAGCAAATGTTAACATAAAGCCATTTTATGATGAAATATGAAAACAAACTTGTTTTAAAATATGCTAAACATAAAATATACTAGACTTTTGTCAGGTTTGATAAATTAGACTTACAGACAAAAACTTCAATGCTATTTCAATGCTATTTCAATCAATGCAGAATTTCTCATTTCTTCTTAATAAATTATACTTACACCTAGAACTAAAATAATGAATTTATTAATACGTTTCTAAACCTACATTGATTTAGACAATGAACTTTCTTCACACAACACTACTGTGCTTATAATGTACAATCTTTATTTATCATGTTAAAAATTCTTCCGCCCAAAATACCAAAGATTCTTCACTACCAACAGAACAAGATAACAATAGAGAGTCTGTTATCACTGTCAGCTTGGTCCATACATCATTTCCTTTTTTTTCTGACATTCCCACAATACATGCATGTGTGTCTTATTTTTTTACTGCACAATCTCCAGCGTGAAATATGTGAGGGTGAAAATGCACCTTTGTCTTAAGAGGGATCTGACTCTATTACAACAGCATTATTTCTGTAGTTGGGAGTTGGTATTTGTTTGTTGTTCTTCATGTTTATTGTACCAGACAATCTAATATTTGTATTTAGAATTATATTTACCCTTTGTCTCTAATGTACAGCAAATAAAATCAAAACACTGAAATCACTCCCTTAACAATATTCTTGTGTGCCTTTATATGGCTTGAGTCTGTGTTTACCTCTTTCCCAACGTACTGTCTGACTAGTTACCTAACCAAACATCTTAGTTCTCAACTCACATTCCTATTGCTTGCTACTTTTGTTTCTAGTTAAGTTATTTTTGTACTGCTGGTTCGCATAACAAGCAAATGACACATGTATAGACCCAAAGATTACTTTGATAATTAATAAAATAATAGAACAATTTGTCGCTAATAAAATTGTCAGTTGCTGTGCGCCTTGCACCTTGTTAATTAAATTAACACGGGTTAATTAACACGGTTTCCATTGTGCTGCAGCACTTTCCAGGTCGAACCATGGTGATGAACTTGTTAACATCTGCCAACTCTTGGCTACAGAACCAGACTGGAGAAGAGATTTCCTATGAGGCATTTCAAGAGATACTGGATAACTCGGGACAGGTGAGTCAAGGCAGAGCACGAGACAAGTATCGACCTGATCCATCAATATTACAATTAACTACAAAGACATACAATCAAATGAGATGTTTTCTGTCCTCTGTCTTTGGCGTTTGTGGCTTTCGGCAATGCTCAGTCCATTAGACACCACACTGAGGACACTGGGCACCACATGAATGCATATTTTGTTGCTCTGTTCTTTTCTCTCTCCCCTTTCCACTCACCCCAACCGGTCGAGGCAGATGGCCGTCCACCCTGAGCCTGGTTCTGCTGGAGGTTTCTTCCGTTACAGGGAGTTTTTCCTCTCCACTGTTGCCTATGGCTTGCTCCAGGGGGAATTGTTGGGTTCTCTTTATATATCTTTATAATCTTGACTTTATTCTGTAAAGTGCCCTGAGATGACTTTGTTGTGAATTGGCGCTATATAAATAAAGTTGAATTGAATTGAAAATATTGAGCAGGTAGCCATCTAAAAGAAAACAAAGGGAGAGGATAAGAGGAAGAGAATACCAGACAGATAAGCAGCTGCAGGGAGAACAGAGGGCAGGTCATCACAAAATGCACCCAAACTGATGTGAAGACGTCTGTCTGGCGGTAGCCTTGTCGTCCTCCTGAAATACAAGGTCACTTGTCACTCTCGCCACGTCATCAGTTCACAACCACCTAAGAGGGAACTAAGTGAAGCCTTATCTGTCACTGAAATTTCCGAGTGTGATTTCGAAATACAGACAATACGAGTGCATAGGAACATTTTCTAAAGATAAATATGTGGACACTATTATGTGTACTGTGCTCTTGTCCCTGTGCCAGGACATACAACTGAAAATCTATGTGCTGTTGTCTTTGGAATGAAGCCTGCATGCCTTCAGTATACAGCCACATGCAAATTGAAAGAGTCACTTACTTACATCATTAGCTTTTACAGGCAAATCAATGGATCAATGAATCAATGAGAAGGTATGAACAGACCTTTCCTCTGAGGTAATGGACTATTGCAGACACGCACACACACCAAATCTTTACTATTGACATATGAGTAACTGTCAATCTAGTCAGTGATGGCAACACAGTGTGACCAAGTGAAACGACTTTATGTCAGAGAAAATATGTTGTTGGATTCAACTGAAGCTCATGGTTAGAGATCTGTATCGTTTTTGTTCATTAGTAGAGGGCTGAGCCATTAACCTGAGATTGACTTCTCATTGATTGAGAAAACTACCTGAAGCAGCTTCCATTGAATTGAACATGTTAAGCGAAAAGACGTGCCGTTATTTTGGAGTTTTGTCTCATTCAAAGGATAAAGAAAATGTTCTGTAATATTGTTCAGATTCTGAGTAAATGCTATGAAATCCAACTTTGAACATTAGTCTTTATATATTTACAGCTTCTGTGGCACTCAATCCCAAGCCCCATTTATTCCTACTTAAGGAGGATTATAAATAAGCCTCAGATATATACTTTTTTAAAATACACATAACTCACCCACTGACATCCTCTAACAACCAGTTATATGATAATATATCTCACAAAAGTTTAATTAAATAGAAATTATGATACACCCATTACATGACACTGAGTCTACACCTGAACACCCTATGTTGTAACTGAGACTGAGTTATCAGAGAAGGCATCAGTACATAAATAGTTGGTAAAAAGGTAAAAGTACATATGTTTGTATTAGGTAAAAGTTACCACACTTATACTTTTAATTTTTGTTTGTTTGTTTCGCCTGTATCTCAGAGTCCAGACACTGCTTTACCTGAAACGGAGACGTGGGTTGGCTGTCAGGGTTCACAACCCCACTTCAGACGTTATCCTTGTGGTGTGTGGACTCTTTTCCATGTTCTCACTGTCCAAGCCTTGACCACCAGAGACACAGGTACATGCACACACACCCACACACACACACACACAGGCGCACACACTTTCAAGAGGCCATTGAGTGTTCACCAAAACAGGGTTGGACTGAGAATGAGGGCTTTGTGAGGCTTTCTAAACAAATTAGCTCAGGAATGTTCGGTGGGCTACTTTTTTCCACACCTAGCTGATTTCATATCTTACAAAGAAAAAATTTAACACTCATTGAGAAACAAAAATTACAATCTTGGGATCTGAGATTTGTCTGTGTTTTATCTTTTTGTCACATCCAAAACTGAGCCTAATTTTGACTGTATGAAAAGGGATTTTGTTAGATTAGTGGAATGTGAGTGGTTAATAAAACCGGCAGATGACCGAAGTACTGGCAGGGTCGTTAATCTACACACACACACACACACACACACACACACACACACACACACACACACACACACACACACACACACACACACACACACACACACATACTAATCCTGAGGTTTACGGACCATCATGTGACCTGCAGATGGACTGGCCAAAAGGGTGTCCATCTGGCCCCCAACAGACCAGCAGCTTAATGGGCGGACACACACAGACACACAGACAGACACAGTACGGTACAGTATCTACCGTATACACACAATATATCATTACAGATGTGAGCACATTAGTAAAGGGTTGGTTGCACACTCAACTTGAGCACATCCTTGTTTTCACCAAGACTTCAACTTGGTCCTGCTAAGCCGAGAACAAAAGCAAACGGCTCCAGGAAAATATGTTTATGAACTGAGACAACAGCCTGGCTCACATTCACACAGAGAGTTAACCATATTTAATCTCCAGATTGGGTTATCCCATTGGCATACTGTAGATTATTCATCTCAATATGGGGTTAACCCAGCTCTCTGTGACTCATAGCCCACATATTCGTGGGAATGCATGAGGCTGTGCACCCACACTGTCATTAGCAAGTTCTCAGGCTGCAGTACAGGTTTAGAGTATATGTTGATGTGTAGTAACAACCAACTTTACAAGGGCAGGTAATTATGCTTTATATAAAAGCTGGAGACTGTAACAATCATTTACTTTTGTTTCTGTGATACAAAACCCATCAGTTTAAAATTATTTTTGAATAAAAACTAACATAGGCACTTCATTGCACAGGGATTTTGACAATATTTTAGGTTATTGTCCTAGATGTCAAACACGTGCTTGAACTGGTCTGAGAACTGAGTTTGTCATATTGTTTTTATTGTGATGTACTTGAACACACCTCATGTCATTCCTTTCCAGATCCTAAAGAGGTGCTCAGTGCGATGAGAAACTACATCCACAGCTTCTTCGGCTGCAGGTATTGTGCCGAGCACTTTGAGAACATGGCGAGGGAGAGCGTGGAGGAGGTGAACACGGTTTCTTCAGCAGTCCTGTGGCTGTGGTCCAGACACAATCGCGTGAATAACAGGCTGGCAGGTAATGGTCAGCACTACCTGGGTAACTAGTTAAGAGAACCTCTCTGAGCGATTCTTCAAACAGCTGTTTCAGACAGCATCTGTAGTGCGATGTGTTTCTCAAGGAAGCTAAGCGCATTGGACCAATACAATACATATAGGACTAAAACAATCATCATGATGAATATATAATATGTACTTTCTACATTAGACACAATATACAGTATAGCCACCAAGCTTATTGTGGTGTCATTGTAAGTTCATGTCACCCAAGTTGGCTGCATTAAGAGAGACCCCCCCTCCACACACACACACACACACACACACACACACACACACACACACACACACGTTACCTTTAAGTCCTTTCATATCAACACATGGCTCTCCTCTGTGTTTTCTTCCTCCCTACTTTGGGATGAGGGAAGTATTTCGCTATTCAGTTTTAGGGAAACATTTAAACTTCCAGTTTCTTCTCATGGTCAGTTAGTCCTGATAATATGATTTAGAGGGTAGGGGTAAGCAAGGAAGGATCCTCAGATCAGACACCAGCTGTTACCCTGTCTCAGTCACCCATTTTCTCCTGATCCCCTCTGTCAGCATCCTTACTCTTCACAAACTTACTTCGGTTCTTATTCACATCCTGCAAAATGCAAGATTTGTGTATTTGATGAATCCAGGTTAGCCATTTTAAGAGAACTGTTGAGTAAATCACCCAATTAGCCCAAGAAATTTTTATTATGCTGCAGAAATAAGAATCTTCACATCTTTGATTGAGATAAATTATCTTATTGTAGTTCTAGTTCTCCCTCACATTCCCAACCAGCCTTCAAATATCATGCTCTGATTAACTTTTTGTTCAAAAGATTTCCCTGTTCTTTGCTTGCAGAAACAACATGTCTCCACATCAGACCGCTGAACTGCTCCTGATTGTTGATGTTTTTATTGTTTTATTAGGCATGGGGCTGTCATTAACAGCCCACTTTGTTAAATCACTTCTATCTCAGGGACAGCTTGTGTCCACAACAGCAGGACGCCCGTCCCTGTGGGTGTCTGCTCAGCAGACCCCCAAACATGATTCGGCCTCCCCCCTTTCATCATTCCGTCTTCTCACTTTTCCTCTATTTCTGTGTTTTTTCCACCCTCCATCCCCTGGGACTCATATGCTCCGCTTGACAATTAATAGTCCAGCATCCTCACAGGATGGGTCCCCCAGGAGTCAGCCCTCTGTGCCCACACACACACACAAACATAGACAATTCCCAATCTATTGTGTGTGACAGCAGGTGGTAAAACACTGACACAAGCCACGCATGCTCCCCCTTCAGGCAACCCCCCCAAACTCACACAGCCTCTCCAAGCATGGGTCAAGTTGTGGCGTGTGGCAGGGGAGTTATTCATGGTGGAGGGCGAGTTGAGGTCCAAAGGGGATAAGTCGGATGAATCAGAAGTAGCGAGAGGGAGGAGTTGAGGGTTTGGCTGTGTTTGTTGCAATGAGTGGCAGTGTCTCCCTGAGGACAGCACACTCCATCTCTCCACTCAACCCCTCCTCTCCCCTTTGCCTAAAGAGGTGCTCTTTAGCAGGACTCACCTCCCCTTCTTTCAGGAGCAACCATGCGTGAACGAGCAGCTATTTGAAAAGCCGGCAAACAATTAATTTATCTGGCAACAAAGAGGCCCCAGGGCCCTCGACCTCCCCGTAGCAGTAGAATTAAGACTGGTGGCAGCTCAGTCCTGTTGCTGCATGTCAACAGGCTGAGACAGATTCACATTTCTACAGACGAAAGAGCATTGCTGCTGCGGGACTGGACAACAAACTGCTTGTACTGCTTCTGTACATCCAGCGAAAGCAAATAGTTAAGCAGATAAGTCTTATTGGTGTCACAAACTATTTAGATTAAAAATGATATGACTAAATGAATATGATACATTTTAATATGGCACAGTCTTATTTGAAATGTGTAAATGTTCTGCACATTACATAAGCAACCATAGAAGAACCAGTCTTTAAACTGTGGAATCTTGAATTTAACACAGGAACTAACTGACCTTAAGAAAACAAGATGAATATGACCAGAGTTTTAATTACAGGTTTTTTGCACGTCGCACCAACAATGTTATGATATTAGTTAATGCAAGCAGAGCATGGATTCTGTCATACAACAGCCTAAATTCCTGAATTAGTATTTATATCAATTATTTTTGTGAGTATAAAATGTCTGACATCTGATGCACTACTAATGGCTTCAAATGCCAAGTAGTTTAGGTGATCCTCACTTACAGAATTAGTGCTGAGAAAGCTAGTTTGACGTGCTGAACAATACATATTTATACCTGATGAATATATATGCCCAGCAGTGATGACATCTCTGTGACAGGCCATTGTGGCAGTCTCAGTTTGCGTGCTATGTCTAAAGTCACCCTGGCCACAAATGCAGGACATTGATTAGAATAAGGAACGAGATGTGAGACGTGTGTGTGTGTATGCACACTCTTACCTGCTGAAATATATAAAAGCCTGTGCACACCCACAGGCTGCAGCCCATCCAGGACACAGTAAAATTGATGCATCTTTTATGTAAAGTACTGTATGCAGAATACATACACACATGCATATGACTGAGATTAATCTTGAGTGGCGGAGAGAAGCAGGGAGCAGAGGTGTAGGTGATGGAGGATGTAAATTGACAGTGCTGTAAAGTGACAGACCTGCTGCCACTCGTTTTTTTTTGTCTCTTCACACACAAACACATACACTGCTTGGTGGTAATAACAAGCCATTTAGTGTCCGTCTGAGCTTGTTTTTAAGTTTGCATATATTTGTATTGTTTCTGTGTGTGTGTGTGTGTGTGTGTGTCTGTGTGTGTGTGTGTGTGTGTGTGAGAGAGAGAGAGAGATGAGGGGTGTTAGTGGGCAGAGGCTACATAAAAGAAAACATTTAAAGGAGAATGTTTCTAATTCATTAGAATGGTACATCCCCTCAGAGGTTTCTGTTGCTCTCATGTTCAATTTGGAGATTGGACTTTGCTTTCAAAGGGATGTTAAGGGGCAAGACAGGTGGTCCAGCACATTGAGGTCTGCTGCCTGAAAACAGGGTGTGTGTATGGGTGTGTGTGGGGGGGTAAGCGGTTCACTTGGCTACCACTATTATTTTGCCACCCCTCCCTCTGGGAAATCCCAGAGGCCCATTGATCATTGTTAGACCCTGTCATACATTCACATAAACACACACACACTGTCAATCCCTAGATTACATGCACACAAAAGCAGACAAATGATTTACATATACACACTTAAACACATACAAACACATATGCATATAGGCACTTAGTTTTTACGAGCACTGTGACAAGATCAAATGGGTTCAGTGCAGATTGCATCCAGTCCTAAAAAACACTTACATCGTCACGTCAATGAAGCAACAAGGAAGCAAGGAAGTAAAGAAGCAACAATAGATGGACTGACTGGAAGCTTCACACTATGTGGTCACTGTATCTGCAAAGATGAGTTGAGTTATCAGCAGGTGAAGTTTTATTAGTACCAGTTAGAAACGTTATAATGTTACTGTAAATAGGATTACTGTATACTGTATAAAGTGCATTTAAGAAATGCATGATATTTTATATGTGTAACATCTTCAAAGTAATAAGTAACTAGAGCTGTCATATAAATATAGTTGAGTAAAATGTGCATTTTTTCTTCAGTGTAGTGAAATGGAGGTATAAAGCGTGTCAAAATGAGCATAATCAATAACAGCTCTAATTGTGTAGTTATACTTGTTCAGTTGTGTTTATTTTCGATTGCTGTACAACAGCTTTTCGAGTGAAAAGAAGATGTCGGCTTTGGCTCAGTAGAGGATTTTTATTTTGTCCTACTGCTGTGTGCCCATTCCTCTGTATACTGAATGGTCAGAATGCTGATTTACTTTATAGTAACTGTGTGTCTGTATTTAACTCTCCAGGTGCATTGAGTGAAGACCCCAACTTTCCAAAGATCCAGTGGCCCTCACCAGAAATGTGTTCAGCCTGCCATACTGTGACACAAAATGGGGATCACAAATGGAATGATAACCAGGTTCTCCTCTACCTCCAGTCTTACTTCTTCTTTGACAAGATCCTCTCAGGTAGTCAAAAGTTTTCAGTAAAAAACTTTTTTTATTTCATGAAACACACAATTTCACCCAACTGGAGTTTTCTTTATCTTTCTACCTTTGAAAAGCTGACATTCTAGACTGATCTCGTCGTTCTTTTCATTTCCTTATCAGACTACCTTGAAAATGAACAACAGATCCTGGCAAAACAGAGGGAAAAACATGTCAGCAAGCAGTTAGCTTTAGAGGCTCAGAAGCATTTCCAGAGGAAAGCCAGGGAAGCCTCAGACTTTATGATGCATCCTCTACCAACACAATCTGCTGGGCAAGAAGAGGAGGAGGGAGAGGAGGCACAGGATGAAGCATTGGCAGATGAAGAAGAGGAAATTGGGGATGGAGCAGCAGATGAGATAGGTGGTAAGACATCTGAGCCAACTCCTTGGGCCAAACCTGAAATGGACGTGGGTCAAGGCCATTGGCGAGCACAGAGGAAGCCAAGATTTGTTGGGATGAGGATGCGAGCCGAGCAGGAGGACATCGTGGATCTCGACTCATTTGTCAGCCAGCACTACAGAGCCAAGGCCTCCAACCGGGTCAAACAACGCACCCTGCAGAGGAAGGAGGAGCAGGAGCCTAGGCCCATGTTCGGGCTCGGCATGGAGCTGGACGCAGGGCTCGGCATGGTTGGGCTACAACCAGTGGAAGCTGACTTTGAGCTGGGGGAGCAGACAAAGCGACTACGAAAGCGAGAACTAACAGGCCAGTACTATGGTGAGGAGCTTGGTAACAGGAGACGCTGGATGTCTGTGCTGAGCATTGGATTCTCCAAAGTGGACATCAGCCTGTGTGTCATTCTTTATTTCCTGTCCTCAATGTGTCTTCTGGCCATGTACCTTTTTTTTAAAAACCGACTCAAGATACGGCGAGCTAAAGTCCTGCCCTGAATGAAAACATTTTAAAATTTGCCCCTGAGTCAGAGTAATCCAGTCCCCAGAGCTTTCCAGAAAGTACATCATCTGTGGAAAATCTGTGTATGTACACCAGTGAGCCACAACATTAGCACCTCCTGATGGCTTTAATCTTATGGTGGACAGGAGTCAGCATGCTGTGATGCACTGCGTTCTGACACCTGTCCATCATGGCCAGCACATTTATAAAAAAGCACCACGTGGTATTAAAGTTGTTGCTGATCAGAGTACATTTCGATATGTTGATTTTTTTGTTTTTGTTGTTGTGGTTGTTGTTTTTTTGTTTTTTTGGAGCTTGTGCTGAAACAATTGTTTGACCACTTAAGAATGAAAATCTTTATGAGATTAATTTTTTCAACTTGTTTAAAATGAATACATTTTACAAATTAATTTTTGGGGGCTATTATATTAATTTTAGTTACTTTACTTAAGTTATGGTCATTTATATAGCAGTGTGATTGCTTTTATTCAGTATCCTGAAAACACAAAGTCACCTTTGATTTGCTCATTTTTCCCTCTAACTTCTGATCGAGCCACAAATTTCTCTCCTCTCCAAGAGGAGAGGATTGCATTGTGGGATATTTAGCAGATTGTCTCCTCCGAATTGATTTGAACTATACTGAATGTTAAATCATGTCTTCTTCTACATCACAGTCCACATAACAGCTCATCTGGTTGTTTATGAAGGGTTGTAGAGTGACACATATGTTGACACTGGATGAGGTTTTGGAATAAACAGGATTTGCTTTTGGCTGTTGTCTACAATGTAAAGGAGAGAAAAGTTTTTCTTATTTTCTTCTGTCTGCTTCAATAAAATTATTTTTATAAAGACTCTTTCAATGCTTTGGTCTAGTGTTTAATCTTTGCTTTGGAAATGTAGGCCACATTAAACATATCTGTGTTGTCTCAGATTACAGAACTACACGTTTTTGATTGCACGTTTGGGAATAACACATTTTATGTTGTTTTTTTTGTTTTGACCAAGACTAACAGGACATGAGGTAAGTAGGAGCAGGGTGTTGCTCGTAGAAGTGGGAGTTTAAAGCATCCAAGGTTGAAGGAAAAAGCCTGTTGCCATCTGCTGTGCAGCGCAAGCTAAATCCTAACAATTTCATTGGGATTATAGCAAGTGAGTAATCCAGCTTTCCTTTAGTACTAGAGAGGGGAGATTACCCTTGAGGATTAGCTCCCTGCAGATAATAAACTTTATTAAAACGCAATCGGCTTTCATGGGGCGACTTCCCTCCTCACACAGTTGGAGGTGGACTCCACTGGGGAACTGCAGCAGGGGCAATATCATAGGAGAGAGGGTAGATGAAAGAGGAAGCAGAGGGTGCAATGCTTGAGAACAAGGGTTCACTGATGTCTGGGTTACAAGAAGCCCATCTGAACCGATGCTTGATCTTGAGCTTTGTGATTCCTGGAATATTGGCTTGAATTCCCTTGACTCTGTTCATTTCCACCCTCCAAGTCTCACCCTCACTCACATATATACACACTCTGATCTCATCCCAAATCCCACTGTGTCTTTATTCTAAAACACACTTTTAGCATCAGCAGTTTTGCCTCTTTTGATTGTGAAATAGTTGAGTTAAGGTAGTTTATTCCTTACACACACGCACAGACACACAAAACAGGACAACGGGCGGATTAATAGGCCAAACAGAGGAGCATCACAGCTGAGCAGCTGTGAATGTAGGTGTATGCCTTAAAGTCTCAGAAACTTTGAATGAGACCCTCAGTGAAACCATATGATTGCCAGTATGGACTGAGAACAGCACAGTGTCATGGGGAAGATTCAGAAGGTTATTTATTTCTTTAAAGATATTATCCAACATATTGTCTAACGGGCTTTATTATTAGGGTGGGCTGGTTTTTGTAGTTGTGAAAGTGTCCAACTAAAGAAGGCCTGTGTGTCTATAAACTTTTGGATTTAACTGTAGTTTTTGTATCTGGCATGTGATGTGCTGCAGATTCTTTCTGAATCTGAGTCAGGCAGCGTAGTGATAATGGGGAATACCTACTGGCGTTTATATATTTTTTTCTTAAATCAATAACGGCCTTTCAGTTGAAGTACTTTTCTCCCACACATCAGATCTTTTAATCTGTTTAAATGTTTACCTGTGTTTGTTATTGGATTGGAGTCAGTGATGATTCGTGCTGCTTACTCTACAGAAACCCTTTATCGGGTGCCTTGAGCCTTCGTGAGCTGTGTGTGTTATGGCTGGTTAGGACTAATGATGGTTAATGAGGAAGTTGGCAGCAATCTAATATCTGCCTGCAGCCTTGCCAAGGGTGAGGTGAGTGGTTCATACTGAGTACAGAGGCTTCACATCTAAATCTAGATGTGTCCAGAGCTGTTTATGTTCTTTATCTGTCAGAATGCAGAAGCCAAGGATCTTAGTGTGAGGGTTTTTCCGGCAGCTCAGAGGAATTGAACAACAGGACACTGGTCAGAATGTGAAACATTAGTTATTATGTATGACAACTTGTATTGTTTAATTAAAAGAAAACCAAAGGATCTCAGTAAAGCACTGGGTAATTCACAGTATGTGCATGCAAACTGACAACGGTTTTTAGTGGAAGCAATGACAAACCTATGAAAACAGTGAAGAAAGAGACAAGACATCGATTTACAGAAGTTTTCAGGAGACTAAAATACATAAACATATGATGGACAGTAGCAATGCATAGGTTTGAGAAAGCTGGCTTCATTAGTGTTAACGTACACATTTTGTTTGAAAGAATAAGATAAATAGAAAATCAAATTTCATGACCAAGTAAAGAAAAAAACAGGTAAATGGTTCACATACATTTCACTGCCACTGCACTGTCCACTTAATCTCCTGGAAAGTTTTCTGGGAAAACTCCAAAAGGGCTCATTAATTTTTTCTAAACTTGTGTGTGTGTGTGTGTGTGTGTGTGTGTGTGTGTGTGTGTGTGTGTGTGTGTGTGTGTGTGTGTGTGTGTGTGTGTGTGAAAATGTTACACTGAGGGACTGTTGTGTTATTAAAGCAAAGACTGAAGGGTAAAACCCTCACCTTGCTGCCCTGTTGTTGTCTTCCATAAATTAGACAATGTAGGGTTTTATAGTCACTCTTCTGCTGTGTGCTCTCTGCCTCCATGTTTATTACCTCTCCGGTATTGATATTAAAATGCAGGAGGGGCCTGATGCATTTTTCTGTCATCTCTCTTTGTGACTTTAATAATACTATAAACCTTCCCACTGTGGACAGAGGGAAAATGTGGGGGGAGGGGGACTAATTTATGAAAAATATGTAAATATATGATATTGGTATATCACATCCAAACTAAGTCAGATCTCCCTTTGGTTTTAAACGTTCAGCATTTTAAAGGCAGGAGTCAAGTAGGGTCACATCCACCTCGTTTTACAGCTGTGGTTCCTCCCTCTTTCATGTGGCTGCTCATCTACTGATCTCCCAAACATTTCCCCTCGCCATCAGTGCGTTTGTCTGCTCTTTGTATTGAGGAGAACAGGAGGATAATTCACTTTACTGAACTGCCAATTAGCAAGTGCCCAACTAAAAACCCAAGGAAGCCATGAGATAGTCTCTGTTGCACCAGTGGGAATAGTGTGAGTCGGATTGATTCTGTACAATCACTCTCTGTCTAGTATTGTAATTGCTTGCCCTCCCATGTTGGTTTGTGGTTACTCTGTAGTCCAAAGAGAAGTATCTTTGATTTTAGCCAATTGGAAGTCCTTGCAGTTCATCTGTGCCCAGCAGAGAGTGCAGAAGTGTGGACAGGAGGGAGGGGAAACTCAGAGAATCAATAACCTCCTACTATCAACTGCATTTAGGCCTTGATAATATGCTCAACTGCACTATTTTAATTTCAGCACAAACCTGACCTTTACTTTTTCTCTTTCTGATCTGCTTCAGGTCTCAACCCCTCCCCCATGCAGAATTTGAGTATATGGTTTACAGGAAGTGTTCAGGTAATGAAGCTGGACAGGACCCAACACTTGTCATTCACATTGCTGTAATTCACTGAGATGACATTGCTCCCAGCATTGAACTGAGAAGATTCACTCCTTGCTGTTTATAGAAATCCTGAGGTTATCCAAAGGGTTTTAGTAAGTTTTTATTTAATGCAGTTTGTTAATAATTAAATGGGTTTTGAGTTATTTACTAAAACACTCATCTCAAGGGCCCAGACACAAATAATAGTTGTGTTTAAGAGCAAATTACTCTCCAGAGTTTGGGTGTTGTGAATTTGGTCTCACATAAATATAAATGTAAACTGACAACTACCACCATGAGTGAATCATTATTATCACTTTTTAATAACGTTTTTGGTTCTAGACCTTTTCCGTGATTCATCTGCTTTTCCAAGGTCGTGAGGGTCTGCACTGAGCCCCAGCATGCACCCGTCATGCAGACTTGGCAACACCTCGAACAGGTGCCAGTGAATTATAAGACGTTAGATTAAACTGGATAATATGCCTGGATGGTATGATGATGATGTGTCTGGATTTTAGCACAAATATAGTCACATGGGTTTTGAATTGTGAAGCACTTTACACCTCACATGAGTATAGATGTGAAAATGTAAACGTCTAAATAATAATAATAATAATAATAATAATAATAATAATAATAATAATAATAATAATAATAATAATAATAATAATAACGTGTTTCTTCGGGGGCTCTTGCCTGACCTGCGTAATAGTTATTCGAGTGAAACGAGCCTATTACCGCCTCGTCTTAGTACGAACGGGTCAGGTTCACTCAGGGAATTGAAAAATATCATTTCTGACGGTAATAGATTTCGTTTGTTCAACCAATCTCTTCTACTAATTACCCAAATGGACAGGGGCTGTCAGGAGACAATAACTATTCCCTAATAGAATTTGCCCCACAAGTGCAATTTAATTTTCTCCTCCGTGCTCTCTCCTCAGGTTTCCCCCTGGCTTTCTGCCTCTCTCCCTTTCTCTCTTCCTCTCCCGGTTTCGGACCAAATGGTCACGGACACGGTGCCACTCTTACCCCGTGTTGTTTTGACGGTGGATGCCGAAGAAACTGTGGACTGACTGCTGCTGAGCTTCGCTTCCTCCTGGTGAGACAAACCTCCTGAAGAAGAAGAGGAGACCGCCGGTGATGAGGTGAGTCTGCACGGTGCTCATTTAGCATTGACAGAGGAGATGTGCAGTTCTTTGACACATGCATTTTCCCACAAGTTAAGTTGCTGATAGGCATTTTGTTTTTGTCACAAAGTGCAATACTTTCAGTCATTTGCATATAAACTGAATTAATTAAAGGTAGTTGTTTTTTTAACCATTAAATGCATTGTATGCACTTGACACACAGTTCTGTGTGGGTGTTATTGGCCTCTGTAAGCTTGCGCGAAAATGAAGGCGTAACGCAGAAACTTAGTATTGAAACACACAAATCATAAATCCATGCTTGACGTTTTGGCTTAGTAAAACCGGGCCTGCTGTCTGCACTGCAGTGTTTTGGTGTGTGTGTGTGTGTGTGTGTGTGTATATGTATGTATGTATGTATGTACATTGTGTTATAACTCAGCCCGTATCAGCCCGTTCAACCTGTGCAGATGGATGTGTTTCTGCATTCTGACTTCCTACTCAATAAGATGGATCTGGAAATCGCAGATGTCAATGAACTCGTCCACTGAAATATTAGATCTAATTAGAGGTTGCTGGGTCAACGGCGGTGGCAGCGGAGTCGCCCCCTGTTTGAGTTATAGCCAGAGAGCTGCTTCCTCTCTTGCTTTTTTTTGAAAAACTGTGGCATCTTAAAGATCAGTCATATCACATCTAGCAGAATATGCATTATTATTATTATTCACGCTGCCGTTTTGTTTTTCTTTCCCCGTTTACGTGTCTTGTGATGAATCAATAATAACGTGGAGTTATTAGTGCAATTTTTATTTTCTCATCCTGTGCAGTAAATTCCTTTCTTTTAAAGATATTTGGTTAAATCCAGATGTGAATTATTTTCCAAATTATCCTGACATTCCCACGCTTCTTTGTCTCCCATTTAATGATGAAAAAATGTGGTGTCCCACTAAACCACATGTGCGCGCTCACATCTTTTCCCCTTTTTGCATTTTGCATCCATCAATTATTCTAATTGTGCTGCACTTTGCTGACAGGTTAAGAGCATTTTTATCTGCATTGTTTTGTTTTTTTTCCGGGGCAGCTAAAGGGTCTCGATGCCAACAATCAGAGTAATTGCATAGTTGAGTAAATTGAATGATCTTGGGGGGAAAAGTGTATAATAAAAATAAAGTAAGACCAGAGGATTCCCATGCCACACATGCACGGCATGGATGGACGGATGGATGGATGAATGGATGGAGGGGACACATGGCCTGGAGACTGCAGCTTTGAGTCGGTTGGATAATATTCCTGTAATATCCCAGCCTGTTTTTTAATCAGCTTGATGTGCGTTTTCATTTTGCTAAATTACATTTGAAACAATAACCACACATGCCAGGGGTTTATAGGATTTTGGGTCCTCACCGTGAAGGGTGCGATACAATAAAAAACAGACCCTTGGTTAAAACAGGCAACATGGGGAAGATAAAATGAGAAATCCGCATAATAAAGCAGAAAAAACGTTGGCTTTGCCTCTTTTGAATTGGTAACACGTAAAATGTCGTTTAGAATCTCACCACGTTTATTTGTATAAATTCTGTCCACATTATCTGATTAAATTACACATTTGCTATGAATTGTGAACACATAATCTAGTGAAAATGTTTTGCTAAAACAAAAAAAAAAGTAATTTCCCAGTAAATCCACAGTCCTAATAATCTTAATAATAGTAACAATAATAATAATCTACTGGGTAATATTCGGAACATTTACCTGCTGAAAAACACTTGAATTATATTATGGTTGGGGGAAATGAAATTAAAGTGTGCCTTTAATTAGGCCCAGTGGTTTTCCTGTAGTCAAGGTGTTTCCAGATGTGTTTGAGCAGATGTGGTGTGTGTGCTGTAAAAGCTCCAGACATTCACCTGCAGCCGGACTCTGCTGATGGAATCAACCTGTGCTGGTTTGGAGGCGGACCGGCGGGAAAGCGCCACTGTGTGCTTCTCTTTCCACGCTTGAGGTAAATTGGAAGCGAAGATTGAGTTCATCTAGCTTGAACTAGCAGGCCCTCGGGGGGAATATCTTATCCGGGAGAGCAGTCTCAGACGACGGGCTTTGAAATGAACAGTGTCAGGAGGACTGCGCCCAGACTTCTAATCCTACCTGTCACTGACAGAGATGCGGCTGCATGGGCCGCAGCACGCGCAGCTCGTACAGGTAAAGGTGCTGTCAGTTTGCTAAGATATGACACCTCTTCTGTGGCTTCACGTGCGCTGTTTGTGACATCAAATTGATATGTGAGAATTTTAATTCAAAAGAAATGTAACCTTTTTGGCAACATATTGCATTTCTTCTCCGTGGATATCTTCCCCATACGTGCACCTTTTAAATTTTACTGCCAAATATTCTTCTAGCTCAGTGGTGGAAAAGTAGAAAAATACACTTGATGCAGTGAAACAGTTCAACATCCCAGCCGTTGATGATCCATAAAAAAATTCAGGCACACACATACACAGACACACAGAGTACAAATCAAACAGCACAACTCTTAGGTGCCTTATTGTGATATTTTAAAGAAGATAAACAAAACTGAAAGTTTATCTTGCTGGCTGGATTGGACGAGCAGGGGAGTCCCTGGCCCGGGGCCCCTCAGGGAGCCACTGCAGTGAGATATTTATGGTCTCCACAGGAACAAGGTCCCGCCTCTCCGGAGACATTTTCATATACCATGTTACAGACCCCTCTCCTCCTCTCCTTTCTCCTCCTCGCTTGTACACCTATGGAAGACGCCTTCCGCCCAGGGGGCCTCCTCTTCCTGCGCTCCTATTGGCCCCCAATGAGCCTCTGCCGCGGTGACGTCAGACCCCGCCGCCCCTGCAGCGCTGAATGGACAGAGCAGCTTGTCTGATTCACTCCAAAACACCTCAGCTCAGCACGGACATCATCTCGGGAATAGAGATATAACAGGGATAGATACTTGACGGGACAACGAGGGAGACCCCCTCCCCACACAAATACTGAGCGGAGAAAGGCCTCAGCATCAGCAGCATCATACTTTTTTCTCCATAAACCAGGACGGGGGAGTGCGCCCACCGTGTTGCGGGTGTATGTGTGTGCGTTTGTCTCCCGGTGTGGATCACAATGATGCAAAGTGCGGCGGTCCTCCCGACAGAGAGTCCTGTAAAGAGTTTACCGGAGATTCTCGGAGTGCCCCTGCAACGTAAGGCATTTCTTTACCTCTCTGCTTTTGTCCGTTATTACTCTGGAAACGATTGGCGAGCAAGCGGTACTGCAGGGTTTGGCTGTGGGGAGAAGGGTTTAATTACAGGAACTAGACGGAGGATGAGGATGAGGAAAAGCTCCCCGTCTTAGATTATCACGTACAGGCCATTGATGTATCATATTGCTTATTCCTCTACGTGCAAACAGACGCTTTAGATAACAGAGTTTCACAAAAGGAAAGCAAGAAATATCTCGCACAATCACTTCAACTTTGCAGCCTCGCGGGACAGGCTGGATTCTGCAATAGGATGCAACACCTTTCCACTGCAAAAACGGACACTTTGGTTTATTTACTCCACCTTTTGAGGTCATCGCTGTTTTTAAAGCAGCCGTATTTATTTCTCCAGCTTGGCCTCAAAGTTTGCTGCATCCTCCGCTGGGTTGCTGGCTCTGGGTCTGGAGCCCCCCCAGGCAGCTGTTAATTTGTAAACGAGCCTGGATGGTCAAGAGATCAGACGCAGTTGTCATCACCCATCAGACAAATACGCACGGACTTTGACTGACACACATAGAAGGGGTCAACAGTCTGATACACTTCCTATTTTCTGAAACCAGGCCCACATATTAGTTAATGTTTTATTTTACAACTAGAGGATATTTAAAGAAAAATTCGTTTAGGCCACTCGTTGTGTGGAGGAGACCAACTATTTATTTCTCACAATCTCGTCGCGTTTTCTATCTCCCAGCATCAAAGGAGAGAATTACCTTACATCTGTTCATCTCGGCGTGTTAATCTGAGCCAGGCCTTTTATAATCTGCTCCTGGAGTCAAAATAGAAGTGCAATGGGATATTTTTTTCTGCTCTGACCTAATTATTTGCAAGGCGAGTTAGTAAAATGTACAGATGGGACAATCTTACCTCACCCAAAAATAATCCACCAAAGAATTGCATGATACTATTAGGTAATTGCAAGACTGCACCTTTTTTAGAGGCTGAAAATGAAACATTTGGTCGTAATTGTTCGTTTCTGTTGCTCCAAATATTCAGGGTTACAGGTTTCTGACAATAAGTGTCCAAATAACCAAAACTATTCAATAATATTTGACGCATTTTCTTTGAACCCCATTATTGTCGCCTTTTTAATGTAATAAGATAAGTATATTATCTTGTGTTTTAACGCCCCTCGAGCGTCTCAGCTGTAAGAATTCAAAGTTGACTAAAGGAAACCAGCCTATGTGTGGTCGGCTTATGCTCTTTAATTTTATAAATCGGAGCAGATTAAAAGATTGGATAAAGATCCTGCCACTCAGCCTCAGTATGCAGTGCCAGCAGTCATTCTGTATTTAAACCCGGATTATTCCAGGAATAAAAGCAACAGAGAATTTATTTAAACGTTTTTATTTCACGGACAGAGAGCTCTGCTGACTCAGGGCAATTACACCAAACCTTGACCTTCAGACCATTAGTCTGAGGATGTAAAGTGTTTACTTCAGGTTTAGTTAACACAAATCATTTGACAATTGAAAATATGAGAGGCTGCCATTTTTTTTCCAAGGGGACAGAATCTTGCTAAGGCGGTTTGACTGTTGGACATCTTAAAAAATGCGTTTCATTACCTTTGTGAACAAATGGAGGTGGTGAGTCTGAATGTAGTGAAGAGTGGTGGAAACAGATACAAAGATATGAAGAAGAGTCCTGAGTACACGAGGTTTACTCCCTCTCTCTCTCTCTCTCTCTCTCTCTCTCTCTCTCTCTCACTCAGACACACACACACACACACACACTCACAAACACACACTCTGGGGCCTGACGCTCTGCCGGTGCCAAGAATCGTGCTGCTTTCCTTTCAGCACCACTCCTCTCTACAAACAGTCCCCCGCTCAGCTCCATCCACCACTTTATATCCAGATACTTAAAATGCTTCATTTTTTAAAAGCCCAGTCACATCCCCTTTAAATAAATCCACTACTTTCTTCTACCTCTGTCTCTGCAGGAATGCTGCACCGCATTTATTGTGTTCATAGCTTTCCTCTAGGAGGTTTTCATGCTGAAAACAGGCCAGATAAATGTTTTCTGCACATATTTGTCCTTCTTTTTCAGTAAACGAAAACGGATTAAAGCATTAATGTTATTTTTAGTAAGATAATTCATGTACACTGTACTAAATTAATAATGCAAAAAATGCAAATGTAATGCAAAAAACAAAAATATAACAAATTCACTTTTTATGCCAGGTTTGTAACCTGCTTGCATTTAAAACAAGGTATAAAATGGACGTGTCCACGTTGAGTGCCGTCTGCTTTGATATCCATTGTCTTGGAGACTGTATATTGTGACCAGACTAAAAAACACGTCGAGATTTTAGAGGTTGTCAAAGTGATTTCAGACAGAGCTGTTTTCTCTCGACAGTAAGCAGCTAAAAAACGGCGTGTGTGTGTGTGTGTGTGTGTGTGTGTGTGTGTGTGTGTGTGTGTTTATGCTGGTGTTTTCTGACGTTTGCTCTGGCCACTTTTCCTCGATATTGATTTTTCATTATCGGATATGATGTGGACGTTTGGCTTAAGAGAAGCCTAGAAAGGTTTTTAGGAGCCTACTGCTGCGGTATTTACAGAAAAAAATGATTAATGTCAAATCCTAATAGTAATAGAAACAATACATTTCATTGTTTATTTTAAAATTAATCTAAAATTTGGTATTTGCTTAAAGATCAAGCTTTGAACATAAAAATATGTCAGTATAATTATCAATAAATACGCGTTTGACGAACCCAGTGATTCATAAATGTAAATTTACTTTGTAAGAATTTGGTAATGTTGGGGGGGCTGAAGTTACAACCGTATGATCACTATTTCTCAGTAGGCACTTGTGAAATGCTACTGCTGCTGCAGACGTGTTTTCACAAGCACAAATACGAAATGTAATCTCGTCTTGACCCTGGTCTATACCCAACATCTGCCTCACCTACTAACACAGATTGCCACCAATAAAGGCATGAAGGCATTCCCCCTGAAATCATTGAGAGATTAATTGAGATCAAGATTCAGGTGAACAGAACTGGTTAATGAAATTAGGACAATTCAATATGATTGTCAAACCAGGTGTCTGTTGGTCCTCGCACATCATAACCTTGGACATCGACGAGCACTCAATTGCAAATTTATTATAGAATTTAAAATGATTTAAATTAGGTCACAAAATACAAAAACAAACCCCTTAAAACAAAGTGGACAAGGTTAAAATCCACACTGTTAGTGTTTGGCAACAAACCGATGAGTTTTTTTAAGAAACAAAACTTCGTACACTCGATCTATAAAGTGTATTACAGAAAATATCATGTAGAGAAAATGTTTTGTAACTTTCATCATGTATATTTGCACGAAACATTTTAGTGTTTGGTTTGTATTCAGCATCTTCAACTCTTTATCAAATTTACTGTCTAAAATAGGTGACAGATAAATGTTTTCCTGAACGTGTGAATATTACGCATTTCATTTCTTCTCTGCATCTCTGCTCGTTGACTGACCTTGTGGCCTCCTGTGCTGTCCCCGCAGAGATCCCTCAATGTGCGGGCTGTAGTCAGCACATCCTGGACAAGTTCATCCTGAAGGTGCTGGACAGACACTGGCACTCCAAGTGCCTAAAGTGCGCCGACTGTCAGACTCCGCTGGCGGACAAATGCTTCTCCCGGGCAGGAAGCGTCTACTGCAAGGAGGATTTCTTCAAGTCAGTACGCTCCTCACTTTGGTTCCTTACTGCCTTTGTGTTAGTGACAATCCTGTGCGCATTTAATATGTTTCCTGGTTGGCCAGGGTTTCTTTAAAAAACTAATTTCCTTTCATGAACTGTGTGGGAGAACACGAACTTATAGGTCATATTTTTCTTAAGAAACAATGCAAGTAACATTTTGGTCAGAAAGTAAAAGTGGCGGAAATATGGCGACGTATTTGAACATTTTCTCTGTATTGGTATGAATTGGTAAACTAACCACTGGTTACTAATTGATTAAAATGCTGTTAATAGTCGTCTAAATAATGCGCCTAGACTATTTATGCCCAGTGTTTGTTTTTCATATTTTATCGTTTTGAAAAATGTAAAGGTGCATTTTCATTTTTGTGAAGTATTGAGTTATTTAAAGACAACACCTGGTTCGAGTTTGATGCAACAAAATGTTTTGTTTTCAAAACATCAACTCCGGGACTGTTGGTGAAGATAATATTTAGATTTTAGAAAGTGAATTGAAGGATTATTTTTGTCTAATTGTTATTATACTTTTTTCATCTCTAGCTTACTCACAAATAGATGTCAATTTTTAGCTCATTTACATGTTTGGTTATGCACATTTGTTCCAAACTTTTAACTATATATTTTTGTGCTGACAGCATTTCTATTATTCATAATTTTACATTCTGGAAGAGAAATTTTCAAAATAAGTGCTCACAAAAAACCCTTACTTTAGCATTTTCTTTCTTTGTCTTTCTGGCTTGTTTCTTTCTGTGTTTTTCTTTCAACAATTGGATATCTGAGGCATTACAGAAGAAAATTGAGTTTGATTTTTATCCAAAACAGAATCATCAGATCCCAGCTTTTTACTAAATCAGGTTGGAAAGGTTTTAATGCTCAAAGCTTGAATGAGACCTAAAGAGCTCTGGAGTCTCATTGAGAGCTAACAGTGTTAGCCGACCCAGGGGACGGGACGGGCAGGGGGGGGGGTGTTTCATTTTCTAACTGTGAAAAACATACGCCTACATGAACAGAGAGTAACAGATGCCGATTCACTGGTGCATGTTTCCAAGTAGTGATTTGGAGGCTACACTTTGCTCTTTTTATTTCTGTGGGATGGTTGTATGATTTAAAGCCTCTCCTGAGTCAGTGTTTTATTGGTTCTCCTTCGGGTGTGTTTACTGTGAGCACCCCTCCTCCTCCTCTGTTCTTCCTCTTCCTCCTCCTCCTCTTTAGCTTACAGTACTTCATCTGCAAACACATAAACATGCAAACACACACACGCTGCACACAATGCATTGATCCTCTCCATCCATCAACCTGTGGACATGTCTATCGTTAACAGAAATACATTCCAGTGCTGATTTTCCCTCCACAACAGCTGGAGCTTCTATTAACACAGACACCATGTCATCATTCTTGGCTGCAGTTGAAGAAATAGCTGTCTAGAATGTAAAAATTTAATCTCAGTAGGTCTCACTGTCTCCATCAGAATGTTATAAATAGAAGAAGGATGTCAGTCTAACCTGCTGGTGTTTTGAATACAGTTTTCTAATTGCAGCTGCCTCCTTCATGTTTTCCGGCAGGCGTTTTGGAACAAAATGTGCATCATGCCAACAGGGGATCCCTCCAACGCAGGTTGTTCGGAAGGCACAGGACTTTGTGTATCACCTGCACTGCTTCGCCTGCATCATGTGCAGCCGACAACTGGCCACCGGGGACGAGTTTTACCTCATGGAGGATGGGAGGCTGGTGTGCAAGGTGGATTATGAGACTGCAAAACAAAACGGTAAGTGTGCAATATCCACGGTACTAACAGATAAAATATTCTCATACAGCGCTTGTGATTCAGTGTTAATCCACTGTAGTTTGACTGTAGTTTGAAATAGGATTTAACAGATAAGTTACAGTATATATGCACTGTGCAATGGAGTGAAAGCACCACCGACCGCAGATCTATGTTGTTTGTCATCTGGGTGAGTATAAGGTCTCTCTCGCCCCCCTCTTCTGAGATATCTATGCATCCCTGATTGATTATGTAAAGCGAAGCTCTTATATGGTAACTCTGTTCCACTGGCACTGAGTAGATTTATGTCCTCTGCTGTGGGAGTGGGACAGATGCACAAGGACAATAATACCCTTCCATACATGTCCATTCACTTTATTTAACACACATAGACTCCACGCAAAGGCCGAGGGGCACTGCCTGTTAAGGTGACATGACAAACGTAGGGAGAAGTCGCTCACATTCGTAATGCTGTTTCCAGATGATTCAGAGGCGGGGACCAAGCGACCAAGAACCACCATCACTGCCAAGCAGCTGGAGACCCTCAAAAGTGCCTACAAAAACTCGCCTAAGCCAGCACGCCACGTCAGAGAGCAGCTTTCCTCAGAGACAGGGCTGGACATGAGAGTAGTGCAGGTAGAGTGTTTGTCTTTGGTCATTGATCATTTTGGTGCAAAATGCAGATTATTAGTATATTTTATTATAAGAACATTAATGATTTTTTAAGCTTTTATGCATTTTGTTTTGCTTTAATATTTTTTTACTATAATTTAGTCATTTTATGTTGTTTTAGTGTTTGATTAAAAACATGATTTATGATCAGAATAAGTAATACTGGACTAAGACCATGACCATGATCATCATGTGAAGGTTCAAACCTTTACAACTATATAATAAGAAAACATATTATTAGTGTTTAAATACATAGTGTTAAAATATTGTCAAACCCAGAATGAAGTCAGTTTAAATGTTTCAGATAATGACTATGGCAATACTTAGTTAGAGCAGTATTTCGTACTGATATTTAATAACATTTTTATCTCTGTCAGGTTTGGTTCCAGAACCGGCGAGCGAAGGAAAAGCGCCTGAAGAAGGATGCAGGTCGCCATCGCTGGACTCAGTTTTATAAAAGTGTGAAACACAGCCGAGGAGGAACTAAAATGGAGAAGGAAAGCTCAGCTGATGACGTGGGACTCAGTGACAGTGAACTCAGCTTCAGAGGTACGCATCAACTGATGTATTGTTTCAAACAAAGATTATTGAAAGGGAATTGTCAGTCGTGCTGTGGCGCAAATGCAATTAAGGGAGACTACAAGTTGCTAAATGACACAAGCGAAGGATCAGTTGAATGCGTCTTTGTGGTAATTTGTTTGTTTCGTTGTGTTGTTCAATGCATGATGTTGTTCTCAGGCAAATTCAAAATGGCACTCTCATTTTACATTCCCATCACACCTTCCCATGGCTGCATCCTGCTGCCTCCATTTGTTGCCATGATGGAGCTTATTGGAAAAGAGAGAGGGTTCTTAGTGTGATGCAAATGACATTTTAGACATCCATATGTTATTTAATGTTCACAAACCCTGTTTTGGGTGGTCATAAAAGTCTTTAAGCCACTTTTAAAAAGAAGGCCATTTTTATGAGAAATGAAAACATGGTGACAGAAACTCTATAAAGCATGTGAGGCTTTTAGTCAATTAGAGAGAAAGCGCTCTAGGGCTTTGTTGTTATTGAAGCCACCCAGGGGGAGGACTGAGATGGAAACAAATATTTTGTACTGCAGTAATTACGCACTTATGGGCCTCCGTTGTAAGAGAAGGACAAAAAGCACATCTTTTCTCTTTCTGTACCTTTATGAAATCCACATAACACACAATCAATTGCACAAAGTAAACCACTTAACTTTAGTAAAATACTAACACTATATAATGTTCACGCACATAACAGCACTGTTTAAATGTGAGAGCCTTCACATTCCTCATGCTAACCAATAGTGTCTCCTCCCTTCACAGACGACCAGGTCCTGTCAGATCTCGGCCACACCAACGGGCTCTATGGGAGCGTCGGGGACGTGACGAACAGCACGGTCCTGAACGGTGGCTTCTCTGTTGACACAGCAGGACAACCCTACCATGATATCCGAGCAGCGAGCCCTTACGGCCTCCCTCAGTCGCCCTCCTCCATCACCTCTCTGCCTGGCCACACTCCTCTCCTCAACAACCTGGGCTTCAACATGGACAGTCTGGTGGCACAGGGGGGGCCAGGTGGGGTGGGACAGGCTCTAAGGGCCATGGCAGGGGGCCCCACCTCAGACCTCTCCACAGGCAGCAGTACGGGATACCCAGACTTCCCCACCAGTCCTGCCTCATGGCTGGACGAGATGGACCATTCCCAGTTTTGAATGTCAGAGACGGTAGAAGATCACTGTGGGGATACAGCAAAACAGACTCACAAGGCTTTTGCATTTTTTCTATCACCCTCCAAGGCTAGTAGGTTTTACGTTGTTGGGTGAAGTGCAGAAGGAAGAGAGGAAGTGTGACTCTCAGCCCCTCAGCAGACATAACAGTGAGGTAACAGCCGGGGGTGAGATGTGTAGTCTGGACGAGAGCAGTTCAAGAAAACCTCCCACCACTGAATATTCAATCAAACACTGTATCATATGATTTTTGTTATCACCTGACTTTATTTTGTTCTTTCAGTCTCTGAAAATTAGGCTGGATTTCTAATATGTCTGTGGATTATGCTCAAAGGGGAGGCAATATTGTCTCACCCCTCAAGATAAACCACCCCTGTCTAACACATTAGGGCTACAATCTAGATCCAAGTCCCTACGAGACCCAGGAGGCACCTGCATGCTTCTGATTCAAAATGAGTAGGACTGCTGTCTGGCCACATCAAAGCCTTTACATTGGCAATGCACTTTACTCTCCTTGTCTTTTTCCACACACACACACACACACACACACACACACACACACACACACACACACACACACACACACACACACACACACACACACACACACACACACACACAGACAAGAATGCTGAGGAAAAAGAAAGAAAAGGGAGAGAGACATATGCACAAGGCAAAAACACAGTGTTTCATTGGGTGAGAAATTTTCAAGAACAGTGGCACAAGTGTGACTTTTGAACCATGCTGATGTTTTTTAATGTATTGCTGAAGCTTAAAAGTAATTAGGAAGTAGATGGCTGTTGGTCTGTCTGTCTGTCCATCCGTCTGTCCGTAGAAGCTGATGTGTCCTCTCTTTGAATGAGGGCGAAACTGTTTGCTGCACAGCAGGTCTCTCTTCTATATTTATAGGTGCTTGACTTGTTCTTGTCTGTGTTAAACCTGTCTGAGAGCAGACGTCTGTCAGTGTTAAATTAACTGTTTGCAGACTTTCCAGAAATCAAAGCTAATGTGTTGGAGGACAGTTGAGATTTCAGGGTTTGGGGAAATTTTAGTAATATATCACGCAACAAAGTTATTAATTTATTATTTTAAATGCACAGGTGTATGACATGGAAATATCAATTTATTTAAGACGTGCAGGTTATTTTGCAGATATCCTTGAGAAATGACATGGTTACACAAATACAACATATTAATTTGATGTTCAAAACAACAACAAGTATTAGCAGGAAGGAGGACGAAAATTCCCTTTGTGTTGGTGCCTCTGTTTCCACGCTCTGATCCAGGCCTCTCTCGGTAATCCACTCATTCTAGCAGAGCTCTAGCTTTGCCTGCTATCCAACCTACTTACTGACCCCAGATGTGTTGTCAGCGCCTTCTCCCACTGCCTGGCCTCCATGTCACAGGGATTACCCCAGAGCCATGGAGCAAATAACAGTTTGATGAGAATGACCAGTAGCGATTGGGAAGGTTTGTTTAAAACACGTCACCAGGATGTGATCTGCCCTCCTATTTCTGTTTGTCTACTGAAGAAAAGAAAGCAAAAGTCTCATCAATATCACCATTTTGTGAAAAATTGCCAAGTAATTTTTTTTACTAGAGAATCGAGTTCAAGAGCCAGAAAGTAAATAAGTTACTAGTAACACAATTAAGAGAATAATGAAATCTCTAGATTACAGCCCACAAATGACTGTGTCGTAATTTACTGAATCAGTGAAATATTTCCTGTGTAACTACAGTGTGATTAATTTAAAAGTACAGGCAAAGAAGACAAGAGTAAAAGGGTAACAACTTCGTGTTTAAGGGGCAGTTGTATTGAAATACATTTCCTTGAAATACTGGGCATGATTTAATTTAATCTCGATATATTAATTTTATCACTGGAACAACTTGAAAAGCATTTTGATATTCCACATATTTGACATGAGGTTTAAGGTAGAGTACAAGTTTGTGTTAGTTTGTCATGAGTAGGCTGTTTTAAAGGGTCATATAGGCATAGCTTGTTGATCTTCTATAAGTGATCATTTAAAAAAACGAGTCTGACAGTATAATATATTTGTACGTCCCACCTAAACACTGATTTGTTACACTCTTATTCCCTGTATTTTCCCCTTGTTCATGCCACTTGATACACAGTACGTGTTTCATTGGTACCTCATATTTGTTGAGTAAATTGCAGGCTGTAATCTGTAGTGTTAAGTGGAAATCACATACAAACACACTACCACTACAGTTTTGTTAAGTCTGTGTTGCCTCAAAAGTTTGCATCTTAATTGTTGTAAATTTTGTACAGTTTGAAAAACGTGTTGTCTTGTTTCATGAGCGCTATTTATTATTGCCATGTGTCTTTGAAAAAGATGTAAAAGAGAGCTCTGAATTTATTCATTTATGCCTTCTGTGTAATGGTATGAACTGTGTACAGTCAAATCTATAAGAGGAAAATAAAGCTGAATTGTCTTTGGGTTAACCTCGCGTGCTTTTCTCTGTAACATACCAGGCCTGCAGTGATGAATGTGAGAGTTAAGATTTCCAGCTGAACTTTGTTTTCAATATATCAAAAGAAAAATATCTGGTGTAGGTGTTTTTATTATTTTGTCTTATCTAAACGCTCTTAGAGAGAGTTAACTCGCAAATTCATTTACCCATTGAGAGCATTTACCACACACTTAGGCCTCTATTCAATTGTGGAGATCCATTTAGTACCACCAACAGACAGTGGTCAGTCAGTTAACAGTGATTGATGCTGCTTTCCTCTCTCGCTCTAGGGTGGGGGTGACAAGAAAGATGCATGAAGAGAGAAAAGAAAAAGAGAAAGAATGAGGAGAGAGAAAAAAACAAGTGGAGAAACAGATGGGTGCTTGCTGTTTCTGTGATCCTCTCAATGCTGAAGAGACACAGCAGCAGATTGAAGTGCTGCACTGTCAAATCTATCCCTAATCCCTGTGCTGTTAACTAATTGTAGAGTGCTTTGTGAAATATGGGCAAATATGCTCTGTGGTCAGGCAAAATGGGAATATGGCCCATATGCAGGCCGTTAGCCTCTATGCCACTATGTCAGGCTGCTAAATAGACTGCATGCAGTGCTGTCAGCCAGGAACTTTGACCAGTGAGGTCATAAGAACCGAAACTCTAACACTCCCAGAAGATCTTTTGACTAGACTAGACTAAAAATTTGAAAATATTACCTTAAATAATGATAATAATGATTTTTAACATCTGCTCAAAGGATACTAAATCCTTTATCAGCTTTATCTGTTTTCAATTTTTAACTGGGAAAACAACACAACATTAAGTTAAACAAGACAAAGTTTGCAACTCTGTCCAGCACAGTGTTCCTATGATTGTAAAGTTCACCATCTAATCATGCTAGCAAACTAACTAGCATGATAATTCAAGCACCAAACCCAAAGTACAGCAGAGACTGATGAAAGTGTTAGTTGAGGCATTTGGTCAAAAGAAGTGCTGACAATGCAGACAAACACTTGTTGAGATATTTCAGTCTGACCAGTGACTGTGCAATCCCTAAAATCACACTGCTTGCAAACTGTATCTGAATCAGCCTTAGAAGACTGACCAATGGCCAGCGGGTGGCATACAAGTTCAGACATTAACCGTGAACCACATATGAGACGGGTTTTGCCTTGGGGAGGAGGCCTTTGTTGCTTATTACTCCAGATCTCTGTTTCCCATCACTTCATGTCATCTCTCTACTCTCAGTTTCCCAATTAGGCCATAAAATATGCAGTACAATTATACAGAAAACACACTATATGCCACACTATATGCCAAACATGTACAGGGTCCTCAGTCTCTCCCTGTGTGTGTGTGTAGTTGCTCAGGTGTTTGTAATTCTTTGATGCTGCCGTGCTAAAGCCTCTCAGGTTACCATGGATTTATTCCCTATGACTAAAGTGTTGGCTAACTATGTATAGGATTATAATGAAATTACATGTGTACATCTGTATGAAACTCATTTGTATGCAGCAATGTGCAGCATTTGTCTGAGAGCAGGCCAACCTAAACCAAATTTAAGTGTTATCGATTCCTTTGTGTTTTAGTTATTCCTGTTGCATTATATAAAGAGAAAGCAAAAAGTCAGCCTGGTTTGAGTTTGCACGTTTGCATAAAACACCACAAATTGAGCTGATTTTTATTTAAGCATTGATTGGCTGGACTATGGGCATTAATGGATAGGCTCTAATAGTAGTGCCTTACAAAGATAAAGAGCCACATAGACAGTTAGGATAATTTACACGCCACTTACAGCACTAGTATACAAATAAATCTGTGGAAACTCCACCACTGTTGCTTTTGCGAAGATGACAAACACAAGCACAAATGCCATTATCATCGATCGCAAGGCTTTTATTACAAACTTCCTGAAGGAAACAGTTTTTTTGTTTGAAGCAAAAGGGAATAAATTAACATGCAAAATAGATAGAATTTGTGTTGCCCAAAAGTCAATCTTGCAGCATTAAGACAGGGCATTTTTCTCCCCAAATGACTCCTTGCTGCCTGCAGTGAACAATGGCCCACAGGATGACGGAGTGGGTCTTGAAGAGGAGCTGGAGTCAAACAGAGGCCTCTCAATGACATCCTCAAGGTTGTGAGCTGAGTGCTGTTTTAGTGTGAAACTGGGCCGACTCAACTCAATAATTATCCTGCTTTAGATATTACATAGATGACAGGTAACCAAAGGAGTGGAGCTCATACGCTGAAGAAATCATGAAAAATGCTGAAGTGATGCAGTATTTGTGGTGCTGTATTCAAGATTTCAGACTCCATTGTAGTTCTCTCAGAGGTTCATACATATATTTAGCACATAAAGTACACGGGAGGCTGCCAACCCGGACTTTTTACTGTTCAAAGCTCAGGCCATCAGTGTTGTTGGATAGCAGAAACGCTTGTTCATCACCATAAACTACACACACACACAGGGTTGGATGCCAGTGAATGGGCTTCTCTGATATTAGTGGCAAGTGTTTGAGTAGAGGGATTTCTGCTTACTGCTGGTTTCCCTGGCCATGCTGTTCAGTGTGATTGTGTGTGGGGGGTGCCGCAGCCTAAAGAGCAGATGGAGGAGGAGAGGTGTGTATGTGGTGGTGGAGGGGGTGAAGGGCTGCATTAAGAGCTGGCCAAAGCAACAACATGGTAATGCTTTTATAGGAGATAGAAAGGGGAGAAGAGGTAAAACAAGAGAAAGTCAGTGCGTAGGACAGTAAGACAAAGATGAAAAGAGTAGTAAGCACACCACAAAGTGCTACACCTCACGGTTGTTGGGCAAAAAACAGGTCAAAATACTCTAAAATTTGTCCTCCAACTCTGCTGCTGGACATGATTTGTGCCATTTCTGATCTTTGAGTGAGTGTCACTATTTTGATCAATCAGAGGCCAATAACTTCTGCTAAATGTGTTAGCTTCTTGTGTATTTCATGCGACTGATACCTAGTCAGAGAGAGCAGAGTGGACTCACTGTGAGTCTCATGGGTGCTACTGCTAACTTTATTAACAAAAGCTGCATACTGAAGCTTTAAAGAAAACAGGAGAGGAAACATTAAATGCAGTTTTCCCATACTAATCATTAATTACATAAAAACTAAGACAATATATACGCAAGGTGGCATCCAGTAAGTTTAGTGTCTTTTTTATTTTTTATACTTTACCTAGTAATATTTTTATGTTTTAGCAAACCTGTTTTGTTACTTTCTAACTATTTCCAGTCTAATATTTAAAAACAAGAAACTGGAAATGTTTCATACTTTTTTTTTTACTTTTAAAAAATTTTAATTGAAGATGAATATTGAACATAACCAACCAATGTGATATTTACAAGGATAGTATTTTAAATCACCATGGTGGGTAGGGGGTCCCACTAAATTTCCATCAAAGTACAGTATAGTGCAGTAAAAATATAAAGTTGCACATTATATAATTACTCAAACAAAGTACTGGTGGCTCAAACTGTAATTAACTTCATTACTTCAGTAAATGTAGTTAATGTAATTACTTTTTACCTTTAAAATTTTTTTAGGGATCTGTTTGCATAGCATGCTTGAACCATATTGGGCATGGGCGGGGGTGTGAGTCTGCGGTTTGGAGAGGGGTAGGGTCTGGGGATGCAGTGTCAAAAGTGAAAAGCTCAGAGGAAAATTGAAGCCCCATAATGGAAGCATAATGGGCTTAGTGTCAGAGTCTTGCAGACGAGTTGGGGGGGAGAGCATGACTGCCGTCACCCTCTCTTACCTCAAGCCAGTGTAACGGGGTTTAAGAAGCAACGAAGAGACAACACCGGGGCCCAAACAGGCTTTAGAGATACACCAACAGCCTAATGGCTGGATGTGGATGGAATTCATAACAATGAGATGGTTGTTGGTTGTCTCTTTGTGGGATTGTAGCACATCATGTCTCAGACTCTGGTTGAATACTCAAAAGGCTCCTCTCAACTCATGTATGGTTCATCTTCAAAATTCATAAGGTGATTCAGAAAATTTCATTGAGAAAGGCCTCTGTGGCTGGAGTTTTTAAAAGTGAATAATCAGGCTTTGGAACAAATATGGCCCTCTTCTCTCGGGATTTGGGATGGAGGAAAGGACACGACATAGAATATACAGTCATGTAAAAGTTAAAACTAAGAATTTGTAAAAAGTTATATGTTTAATGAATTCATCATCATATTTTTTTTAACATATACACTTTTGATGTATACGTTACTTTTGATGATGACAGCAACAACATTTTGTACTAGCTGAATGTATGACATTATTATAATAAGTTTATGTGTCAAGCTTGCATTCCCTTACATCGAAACTGAATGGGGGGATACAACCCTAAATCTAGTACAATAAATATTGTATACAAATATTCTTTCATCTCAAAAGGTAACAAAAATGGTCAATTAGTGCTTAAAAAACAAAAGTGCAAAAGTTTGCATCCCCGTGGACAAATTCATTAAACATTGACTTTACTAACTTTCTGATAAAGAAGCATTTGTACTAGCTGATTGTATATTAAATGTAAAGTTGATATTTTGTTTTACTCTTTCTGCCATTTGAAAAAGGGGTACTAACTTTTGCAGATGTAGACATCATGTGGAAGGATTTTAAATCACTCTATGCATAGTACTGCTCACTTGAATCTAAAGTCACTACTGACACTATACAACAGCTGTTCGAGACAAAAATTGAATTTGAAGTGGTGCGCCCGGTGATGACTACCAATGCTGGGTAAACCATTTAAATGTGGCATAGATCTCTGAGTGACGGACAGGCTGAAACCAGACAAGTTGAAACTGTTATCTAAGGCCTTGTGTCACAGCAGATTTCCAGTTGGGGGGGGAGAAGCACAGGCATGGAGCAAGGCAGTGTAAGAGTCAAGGATTAAGCTTTGTCCTAACTGTTGTGTAGAAAATGTGCATCTTCATGAAACTGCAGCTAAGAAGCAAGATCCAGAATTAGTATATTCTCATTTGGTGTGTGTGTGTGTGTGTCAGAGCAGAGAGAATGGGCTGATCAGGAGGTTAGAGGATGAGTAAAGCAGATTTAGACTCCAACCATGGGTTGGTTATTTTTTTAATATCCAGACCCCTCCTATATATAACATAACAGTAGAGGCCAGAATAACATTGAAATAAGACTCAGTTAAGCACTGTGCACACATTTACATGTTGCATATAGGGAATACATTTACTTTAAAAATAAATAAAGTAACATTTAATATTAATGTTTGAGCTGCAGCCAAATGGTGACTGAAAGAACGAAGCCTGACTGTGTTTATTGAACTTCTACGTATACTGTGTAATGTAAGTGTCAGGTTTATTGTGGTGATCACTAATGAGACGGGCAGGGCAGATGTTATTCTAAAATCACTGCAGCAATATAAATACAAAGTCATAGTGACAGCTATGAATGTTAAAGTATGATGGATATCAATATTTAGAAACAGAAAGTCAGAGGAAACAGATTCATTAAAGACTTTAATGGTGATATGTCAAACGATTAAAGCATTCCTTGGAACGTAACAACTGAATCATGAACAAATCTCCAAAAATGGTCAGAGAGGGATGACCAGAAAAGGCCAGACTGATTGTCAGACCTGGGCAGTAAAAGTGGGCGACATGTATACATTTTATTTAACTGTACGTGTCATGGTATGTCTCTACAGCAATAATACCGTGATATCATGTCTTACTTAGAATTTTACCATTGGCCAATATACTGTTGATGGATAAAAGAAGGGGGGGGATGCTTCTTTTATCCAAAGGGGATAAATGGGGTGCTTGAAGACTTATCAGCCAAATACACACTCGGATGAGTATGTTTTTTCTAATACACTGTACATAGAAGTGGATGTTAATGGTTTAAATACCAAGACCAAATTCTGCATTACACTGATGCAGAAATCCGGTCATTCTATTACTTCCAGTATGTAGTCCTGCACGTTTTGCAATATTGCCAGCAAGGGTCACACTACAAGAGATATTTAAGATACAGCTACTTCAGTATATCAAAGTCCCAACAAGTTGACAGAAATCTATTGTCTCATATCACCCAACCCTACAGGGGAATAAAGTCAATTTATAATTTTAGATGAAATAAAATACATGTGATAAGGTTCATTTTGCATGTCTTATCCAGTGGAAGGGCTAATGTTTAAACCCTTAATGCCAACAAGCTCAGTCACTCTAATCAAACTTGCCTCAAGTATTTAGAAATTAAATCAAATACAACTTCTGCAATCCTGGTTTACTAACTTTTAGGAATGGACAGAGTCTCTTTGGGGATGAAGTAGGAATGGGTGAATGAGCAGTAATGGGATGAGACTAGGACTGGGGTGGCAACCAGGTGGTAGAGGTTGGTTTTTCTAGCCTTTGGGAGCAGTGTACTGACGCAGGAGAGACGAGATGGCACTGGATTCAGTGACCTCCTCAGGGAGAGAGCCTTCCATGTCTTTGATGGACGGGTCAGCCCCAGCGTTCAGCAGAAGCTCCACGATGTCTGCAAACTCACACGCCGATGCTACGGAAAGACAAGGGGAAAAAAAGAGTTTGAGGAAAAGGACTATAGCAAAGGGGAGAAATACGTAAAGGTTTAAGATCAAACAGGAAACATTTGTGCAGATTGTCTGCTAAGCAGTAGCTCTTTTGCTATTTTTTAAATTACTGTGTGGACATTTATTCACTTTAGTTATGCTTTGACTTTTCACCTATGAGACAAATGAGTCAGTATGAAAATTTCACTTATTTGGTAAAACTTCTCAGTATTAAATTAATCCGTACAAATATACAGCTCTGGTTCCTCTTATCTCTGTCATTGTGTTAGCCTTATGTACATCCTCACAGAGCTGCTAACATGTCTGCAAACTCAGTCATACTTTCCTAATAAGTTATAATTGACTGGACTGGAAAATGATCAAATTGGTATTATGGCGTTAAACATGGCTCTTTTTTTCATCTACATACATTACAGTACGTACAGTGCTGCAGTTAATGAAAAGCCCATCTGGAGACCCAGCACTGACACTGTCCTGGACCTGTGGTTCCTTAAAAGACTTCATTTCTGCCCCATTGGCAATTTGTGCCCCACTAAAAGAGTCTTCCCTCTCTGTGTAGGGGGAAGGAGAGGGGAGACTTGCACTTTCTTAACTCAGTTAGCGGGTCCCTCTGGCACCTCATCCTCCCACCGCCTCTCTCTTCCTCTCTCACCCTTAATGCTCCTCTCTGTCTGCGTCAATCGCTCACTGGTTTTAAAGAGCACACCGTGCTGCGCCTTGATCGCAGATGTCAGCAGCTGCAATGACTGACAGCCAGGCATCTTAACCCCTAGCCCAGAGGTGGCTGGTGGGCAGGCTGGCGGGAGCATGTGTGCATTATATATGATGATACATTGAAATGCATATGCGTGTTTAGGTGTGTGTGTGCGGTAAGTCAGTAGGTTGTGTATATGACTAGTATGATTCTAATAAGAATCATTTATCTTTCGGCCAAAGCAGACTAACAAGCCTTGGCTTATTTTTCCAACGATGCTAGCAGTCCACCTCTTGTTGCTCTAAAGTGTTTTATTTAGCCAGGGGTTTTGTGTGTGTGTGTGTGTGCATGTGGCTGGGGTGTCTCGCCTGGGCCTTGAGCTGTAAAAAGTGGCTGGCCCTCAGGGGAGCCGTGGAGGAGTAGAACAATTTATAGTGAGCAGTAAACCCTCAATTAATCATTTGCCAACCACTGTGGCCCTGTGCAAAGAGAGGTGGGAATGAATTTTCATTCTGTGCTATTTGTCTTGTGGAGTTCATTGCTTATGTTTATTAGTCATCTTTTTATGCCCCATCCTCGGGGCTTCTTTCTTACATATGTTTGTGTGTGTGTAGATCTCCGGTGGGTGATGCAACATGCCTACACCAACGCCAGGAAAGCTGGGGGTCAGATGGTGCAGTAACATGCACGTGCACACTCACACACATATATACAGAGGCTGAGAGGACAGGGGAACCGCCCTCATGGGACATGTGTGGTGGGGCATGAGAGGGTCAGGGGAGTCTAAGGACCCCTGCTGATTTCCTCTGGGAGGAGTACATACACACACACAGAAACTAGGTGAAAAACAACTGCAGAAAGTAAAGATGAAGAAGGGTGGGCGGATGAAAAATTCGAAACAAATGTGGGTAAACAGTGACTGTGTGCGTAAAAAAACAAGCTGCTGTGTATGAAGTGCGTGAGCATGCCAGCAACATAATGATTTCAGTGTATTATAAATGTGAGTTTTGTCCAAAATAAAAAACCCAGCAATTAAAAATCCTTTAGAGTAGGAAAAGTAAATTAGTATATTTCCATTTTGAAAATGAATATACAACATTTTAGACTGAAGAGATTAAAATGAGAGGCCTCCTTACCATAATGTAGTGCTGTCTGTCCTTCATTGTCCTGAAAAAAAAATCAAACAGAAGTCATTTTTTCAACAAACCTGTGATTGGAAGAATAAATATATAGTGTGCAATAATATTTGAAATAAAACCATATGCATCACCAGAATTTGAATAAACGTTCCAAGAGTCAACACTAGAACTTTCACCTTTCAGAAATTACCTGTTGTGTGTTAGCAGTGAACAAAGGGTCCCATGTTTTTATTGTACTGAAGGGGGATCATGAAAAGATGAGATATTGATTTGAGAAACATGTGACCTGCAAATGAAACCTTTCGATTTGCAGGTGAAACCTAAAAATCCACCTAAAACAACAAGCTAGTGAATTTGTACACACTGCAGTGGTGATACCCCCACTGTATTGGACTGACTAAAACTAGATGGGCATTAGCAGCAAACTGAAACCTGTTTATGTACTAAGCTGTTTTTACCATCTTATGTACTGTATTTGTAGCAGTTAACAACTGAAAACCGACAAAACATTCTTTTAAAGAGCCCATATTATGCTTTTTGGTTTTTGAATTTATAACTTCATTGTTATGAAGTTCTAAAACAAACAACTCATGTAGGTGAAATTGGTTAAGAAAAAGGAAAAATTCCAACCTGAATTCCAAAAAAGTTGGGAAGATGTGTAAAATTGTAAATACAAACATACATATCAGATGTTGAAACTGAGAAATCTTAACATTTCATTTAAATATGAGCTCATTTTGAGCAACACATCTCAAAAAAGTTGGAATGGGGTGACATTTACCATTGTGTAGCATCCCTTCTTGTCTGTAAACATCTGGGAAGTGAGACCAGTTGCTGGAGTTTAGGAAAGTAATGTTTGCATATAACAGCTTTAACTTAAATTTGTGGACTCCACAGCGAAATGTATTCACAGACAGTGATTTCTGGAAGTGTTCCTGAATCATGCCTGTTTTTAATGCAGTGCTGCCTGAAGATCAGGCACATCCATTTTTGACCTTCAGCCTTTTCCCTTGTACACTGGGATTCCTCCTGATTCTCTGAATCTTTTGATGATTTTATTTAATAATAGATGATTTAATAGATGGTGGGATTTTTAATGTCTTCACAATTTTAGGTTGAGGAACATTTTTGTGAAACTGTTCGACAATTCTTTACATTTGAGATGTGTTGCTGCCATCAAATTCAAAATGAGCTAATATTTTGAAAATGGTAACATTTCTCTGTTTCAACATCTGATATATTGTTTATGTTCTATTGTGAATAAAATATGGGTTGATGAGATTTGCAAATCTTTGTACTCTGTTTTATCTGTTATCATTTTGTTTCCTTGGCAGTTTGACTTACATTTAGTCTGAAAGTTTGTTTATGTCTAAATGTTTACGGATGATATCACAGATAAAAAGGTAACTTTAGGAAGCCTGGTTATCATGGGGTCATTAGCATTTATAGCAACAGACACAAAAGTGCTTATTTTGAGGAAGGCTCCTACAGGCAGAGGTAAAAGGAGGCTGGGATGTACAATCCTTGTGGACATTTTCAAGTATGCCAAGTCTTTGTTTGACTTTATTTTACTTGTTGAAAAGTGGTATATTATGGGACCTTTAAATTTGCGAAACTGTTGGAAAATATTTAGCTAGATTTGCCATCAATGGCAGCATTGGTTTGTTCCTATGTTTATTGCCTGTTCTTTTGCCATGTGAAGCAGCTGGTTGTAATGACAGTCTTAGCAATATGAAATAAATGCAGCACTAGTCTTTCTTTGGGGCTTTTTTTTTTAGAACAGAGGCAAAATCTACATCAGGGGGCAGATACATAGACAACACACTGGATTTTATCACAGTGAAAAGAATAGAAAAATGTCCACTCTCTTGCCCTTTAAATGATTTAACCAGGGAGGCTATGTGACCCTGACAGACAACAGCTCAGGGACAATGGAAAGAAGAATTAGTGTCAGAGGGTGGTCTCTAGCGTGCATGTGTGTGCAGACACATATGTAGATTTGTATCCTTTGAATAGTACAAAGAAATAATTCATATAAGAACTACTGAATTTGGGACAAGGGCAGAAATGTGTCTGTGTGTTGGTATGATAAGACACAATATATGACAGGCATCATTAACAAGAGATTCAATTTTTAATCACTGCTCCAGTCTGCCTTTGCACCTCATAATAATGATAAATGGTCAAACTGTTGCATTCTAGTTTCAGAACAAGAGCAGCCGTTGAGGAGAGTAAAATGGCTTCAAATGTTCTGAAGCAGATTAAAAGCCAGCGGGCACTGTGACATTTCCTCCTTTGCTGTAAAATGTCACTGCAGTAGAAAAACTTCTGAATTACCAAAGCTGTTACGGTAAAATTATTCATTACTCTTTCCACCTTTGCCCTTCTAACAACAGATCCTCTTATGCACTTTCCTGTTTTGGTTACTTCCCTTTCCTTCCTCTACTTTCTTCTAATCCTTCCTCTACTGCCTCTGACCTCTCTTCTTCTGACCACAACTTCCTCTTCTTTTTTCTTTACCTCACCCACCATCATCATCCCACATTTTTTCCCACTGACTCTTCTCTTTTCTCTTCTTTTGCCTTTCATTACCACATCCACCTTTCTTGACCATTTCTGTATAGTCTTTTCTTCAATCTGAATCCCTTTACTGAACCACCTTCTCTTTCCCCTCTCCTCCTGGGTTTCTTTCCTATCTTCCCTCTCTGGCTGGGCTCACAGTGCAGAGAGGTCCTATTGTTCTCGCACTCTCTCTCTCAGGGGCAGCACTTCAGGGACCTGCTGATTGGATTAGAGCTTTCTTTTCCCTCTGGGTGGGTCACAGAGCACAGATGCAAATCACTACCGGCATGGAAAGCGTGTCACAGTTAACCCAAGACAACAATGCTGACTTTTGAATCAATTTGCAACTGTGTTATACTGCAGACTCTTGCAGCGATGCTAAGTCCAGAAAAGTGTGGGAAGAACTGTAATAAAATCAACAAATTACAAACCCCTGCTGGAAGGTAAAATTTTAATAACAGAAAACAATATATAAGAATAATCTGACATATCCTAAATTTTTTGATTCTCAAAAAACTTCTAAATAGAAAGACTCAATGGCACAATGGGACAGTATCAGATGTTTACAACTGTGCCAAGTGACTGATCAACAAGAACTCACAGACAGTAGTTTAAGCCTTTCACTTTTCAGCTCTAAACTTCAACAATATTTTAATCTTTTTTTGTATGAAAGTAACCTCCAATTCCATTGAGTCTTGATTAGCTTTCCTCAGTGTCCTGGGTGTTCATAAATTAGCTATATAGTATTTATACAGGTATAGCATCTGAATTTGACGAAGCGATTGGGGGCAACCGGTTTCTGACTTGACTTGAATTTGTAAATTTGAATGGAACTTTTTTTAAATAGTGAAACTTAAATATAACATGTGAACATTTGTCAAGCAAGTTTGAGAACCACAAAATACATATATACTGAAAATAAAGTTTTTTTTAAATTGCAGTTTGGATTTGACTATTTAGAATTTTACACCATGAAATTCAGACCATATAAATTGAGAAAGATGGTTTAAAGTCAAGTATTTCATGAATAGAGATAAAGATAGAACAAAGAATAGAGAACAAGTTTCAGTGCAGTGGGACTAAAACAGTTAGTGGCTTAATTATTTAGTTTATGATCAAAACAAATCATAAGCAACAATTTGTGATTAATTTCAGTAATTTTTCATTTAAGCATACAAATGATGGTAATTGGTCAACAACTAACTGATAAACTTCATAAAAATACTGGGAGATGGAACCCAACAGTGAAAATAATCATTAGCTGCCAACAAAGCAAAAAAAAACAAAAAACTCTTATACGTTGTTTTGTCTATGAATGTTTGTGCGGAAGTACATCGTGCAGTGTTTAGGCTTCTTGCATGTTCATGTGAGGGGTCATCGGCCTCTCCTCTCAGCGTTCCCTAATGCCCCTAGATCTAGGATGGAGACTTGATGGAATCACAGGAAATTGGATTGTCTTCAATTTGCTTTGGAAGCAGTGAGGTACTCCTCTCTCCTCACCCCTCCCCACTTTCCTCCCCACCCACCTCAATACCTGTAGTTAGCTCCTCTAGTATCCCCCCCACCCCACCCCCCTCTTTCTCTAGTGCACCCCTGTTCCCATCCCATTATGGAAGCATGTCACACAGAACCCTGTGCTTTTACATGTCATCCAAAGTTTCCCCTTGCAGTGCAGAAATGCTGGGTTGGATGTCAGCGGAGTGCTCAATAAAGCTGCTGCTTGCACAATAGCAGCAGTAGAGATCCAGCAGTATCACCCTAATGGGGTGGAGCAATATGCTTAGGAGCAGTATGGCTAGGGATTGGTCTATTAGTACAATTGTAGTTTTGCTGAATTTAAGTCACACCAATCTATCATTTCTACCACACAGATGACCGTGAAGCAAGATGGATGAAAAAGAAACAGATGAATCAAGGATCAAGGAAATACGGCACACACACTATTTCTTTAGCTTTATGCTTTAACAGATAAAGCCAATAATCTAACTAGTCAAAAAATGATCCAAAGAAAGATAGAAATTATACATTTGTGTGCAAAATACTCGGCTGTATCACAAACTGAAAGACTCCCAGAGGCATTTTTAAGTCAGGTTATGCTAAAATAGAGTGCAGGATTATCCAGATGACTCAAAGTAATACTGAGCGCCAACCAGGAATGAATAAATTCCTTGTCTATATCTCTATTTTTCTGGAGTTGAACAAAGAGACAGTCACAGATGTTGTGCTGCTTTTTGGAAAGTGGTTTAACGTGCTTTCTCAATCACTCTGCCTTCACAGATCAGATAGTCCAAATATTCAACCCAAGCTCTTTACACTAGTATTACGTGGAAGGATCAAGGGCATATTAGAGACAGAAACTTCCCTCAGTCAGAGATGCAAATAAGATGCAGAGGTTTCTTGACTCCTCATGAAACTCCTCATTAAAGTCCATCTGTGTTTCATTCTGTGTGTCCGAGCCAAAGGAGAGACTGTGGGTAAGGGTTAAAAGTCTGTCTGGAGTCTGCAGCTGAGGGCACAGTGCATGTAGTTTATGTGTGGTTCTCAGTATATGATGGGTCATCTTGAGGCTACTGTGAGATTTTTTGTTTTTTTCTTATTGCTGCTAAATGTCTTCTAATTTTGACCTGTTTGCTCTTCATGTAATCTTATGCAGTCCTAATATCCATTAATATGAATGGGGCCTTTTTATAGAATAATAATGGTGATGGTGAAAGATGGGCACCTTTTACTGAAAGTAAAAAAGACTACTGGAGGTGCAACGTGCAAAGCCCCTAATAAATCATTACCACACTTATTCTGAAACATTAGTATAATTACTGCATCCAAACAAGACCTTGGCTAGGATGATTGGCATCTAGGCTCTAGCAAAAGAAAGTGAAGGGTTTCAGACTTCTAGTGTCAGCATAGATATTGCTTCAAGATGTAGTCATAAAGAAAAGACAATTAATTATTTAAAAAAGGAAAAAACAACAACAAAAACAAAAAATCAAACTATAAACAAGTGCTGAGGTGTCTTAAAGTACAGTTCCTCCAGTGGCCACTAGAACACTGACTGTAGTGATGTGCTTATGAAGACTTGAAATAATGTTTAACAATGCAGTCTTTTCTTCCTTTGAAAAAAAAATCTTGCTATCAATGCCATGCAAACTCATTTTTAAAAACACAAATGCACTTTTGTTTTACCTTATGCTGCTTCTATTTTGTTCTCATCATCAAATCTTATCTACTGTTCTAATTTCTTATTCCTTTACTTCTTCATTTCTCAGTCATCTCTCTTTTCATTTATCATCTTTCTGTGTCTCAGTAAACTTTCTTTGGGCTTTTATTTCTCTCTTTCTTAACCCGCCTCCCCCTTTCTCCCCCCTAGTGTCCCTGACAGCAACATTAAACAAGTGGGGAAAAATGGACAAGCAATTATGATTTATGATCAATGCATGCAGCAGCTGCTGACTTTTATAATGACAGTGGATGGGGGAGGGAGAGCAGGGGATAGAATGTGTGTGTGACTAGATCAGTCTCAAGGGTGTGTGTTGGGAAGATGAGCGGTGAATCAATAAGTGACTGGGATCATTGGCATGCAGATTCCAGCAGATAGCATTATGATGAGCAGGAGCCATCAATCAGAAAGCAGAACACAGATGTGAGCAAGATGGACGAGAGGAGGACTCCACGTCATTGGGTCCTGTATCTGTATCCAGAACAGCTCCTGTGGCACCAGTAACACCACAGAAATCTTTCAAAACACAAAGTTTTATTATGAATCACACATTTTATTGCTGACCGCTCTCTGAGACATAGTACGTGTTTTTAGAGTTTTCTGCAACCAGTCTTTGCCTTCCAGGCCAAGAAAATCAAATTGAAGAGAATGAAACCTTTGCTATAGGCAACATGTAGCAAGTATTTGTGCATTTCTTTAAAGATAGTTATATTATTGTCACATTGTATTGAAGTTTGAAGACTAATGGAAATTATATTGCAAATTTACATAATCATTGACACAACAGCTGCATCTCAAATCTACCATGTCAGATGTTTATTAGATTCTGATACTGTATGTATTTAGTTTTGATTTGGTAATCAAAACTAAATATATACAGTATCAGACAAAAAGCAAAGCAGAATAAGTGTTCATCAAGTTTTTAATTGATTTGGCAATATTTGAATCAATCTATTAGTCAAATTGCAAACAAATGCAAACTTTCCTACTGGGCTTCACCTAGTCAGTTGAGAAAACATTGGGAATTTGTTTCCTGGAAATCTTTGAAATGAAATACTATGTTGCATTCAAAAGCTGAAGTGTTATAGTACCACAGTACGTGGAACCTACAAAGGAATAGGTCTATAGACCTTAAAATGGAAACAATAAGTTGTAAACCAGCCTACACAATGTTTCATTGTTTGTTTTTAATACATGTGTCACAACAGTACTGAAGAAATAAAGTAATTTACAAACTAAAGTCTATATCATTCTGACATCAGGAGATACAAGTATCACATTTGGAATGCAGGAAATCAAACTTAAAATATGTATTTGGAAAAAAAGACAGAAATCTAAACTAAACACAGAATATATTAAATAAATCATTCGGAGCCATTACTGAAATCTGCATGGTAAGTGTTTGTGTTTTTGATGTTTTTGGAAGATTTTATATAAGCTTGCAGACAAGTTTGTCCTGTGTTTCCAGTGGTTCTATGGTTCTGTGAGTGTTTATCCTCTAATACGTGTGCGTGCATTGGGAAGGTCCCCAAGTTAACAGGATCAAAAGACTGGGGCCAGCCCTAATTAAACCTGGGTCTCTCCACTTCGAGCAGGGAGAGTTAACCTTGCCACTAAGCATGTGAGCACTGCCACACACGATCAAATTAGCCTGACGCCAAACACGCTGCCCTTCACGCCTCCTCCTGAAGTGTCCTTCAGGAGCCTGGGCGATCCCTTTTCTCCCTCACACCTGCCATCAGTAGTTTGGGAGGGAAGCCCTGATTGATTCAGGGGTCAAGAGCTGACAGGGACCTTGGACCATGCCCTGGGTTATAGATATTTATTGTCTTAGTAGAGGCTGAGTTGGAGGAGGCCCAAAATGTCAGCCGAGGAGGTAATGCATCTAAACACAACCCCTGTACAACAAAGATTAAGAATTGTGACAATTTTGCTCAATCTTAGCTCATTTAGGAAAATGTCTTCATCCCCTATGGTCACACCGGACAAAACAGGTCTCTTTTTGTCTCTCCAAGCTTCTCTTTTTCTCTAAATCTCCATTTCTCACCCTGTCCATTTCAGGCCCATTCTCGTCCCCTCCATACTTCCCTCCCTTCCCTATGTTGCCCAGCTTGTTTGTTCCCTTGGGACACCTTAGCCTCCATTAAAGCCATCAGAGAGGAGGATAAGGTTGAGCCTGAGAATTAACATCGCCAGAGGTCCTGTCTGTCCTGCCGTGGCTCATCGATGATGTTTAAAAAGAAATATATGAAATAAATAAATACATAAAAGAGTGTAATATGAAAATCAATGGTCCGGCAGTGAGAGCTGCAGCTGGGGCATTTGGAGTGAGTGACTCATAAAGCTGAGTACTGCGGGAGACTGATGGAAGGCAAAACACTTACTTTGTTTATTCTCTCTCCTCACCCCAGTCCACTCCCCCCCGCTGTCTGTATCCAGCTCTCACTCTCTCACTCTCTTCTACTCCCTCTTCTGTCTGAAGCGGTCGAGGACAGCTTTAATGCTCCTGACAATTTATGTGGACGGTTAAGAACGATGGAAATCAAATAGTTGAGTGTAGGCAAGGCCCAGTGAGTGGCCAATAAGAAAGAAACAACAGCTGATGATGGCAAAGAGGACTGTTACCTGCTGGAATGGCTCTTTAGGCAGCACTATTACTGTCAAGTCGCTGGCTCTATTCTGAGTGCTCATATTATAGATTCATAACTGTATCTGTATCCGATAGGCCCTTTTAACACAGTGACAACAGCTTTCTTTTCATCGAGTCCACCTAATGTGCAGCAAGTACCAAATATGAATCGTACAAGAACAGCTTACATTGTGGTGTATAAAATGTCAAGTGCCTATTATGTGTGTGTATTATAAGGTGCACTCTTACTCCTATTGGCTTGAAAATAGTAAACTTTTCTAACACATTCTCCTCTACCTATCTAACAAGTAATACAAGAGAGTAATACATATAACACCACAATGCTAGGAAAACAGGCAGAACCCTACATGCATACTGCATGCTATAGCATGAGACTCAAAGTCGATCAACTCTCCGATCAGCTCTCCCTTTACCTGCTCTGCCCAGCTCTTCATGTAAACATCATTATGAAATTATAGTTATTAAGAATTCTGCAAAACTTTCATAGCAAATCTTGAAAATCCTCAGAATCCTCAGATAGAAGGGAGATTGAATGTATAGTAATATAATTTCTGGACAAAAGTCAAAAAGTAGAGAAACTATAGGTGGAGAAAATTAACAGTAACACAAATTAATATTGTATTACAGTTTTATTGACACATGGCCCAACCTAAGATTAGTTTGCATCTTTGTTTACTCTACTAAAATATTTTTTTATTTTCCAATGCTATGCTTTGGATTTTTTATATATTTATTTTCTTTACTTAGCCACCTTGCTGCCTTTTCTTTCTTAAAGACCCTATATATTCTGGAGGATAGGTTACACACACACACACACACACACACACACACACACACACACACACACACACACACACACACACACACACACAATTATGACAAATCTTGTTGGATATTTGTTATGACTGGGCTGACTGACCCATTTGTTATAGGAGGCAGTGCTGGGAAAGGGGCGGGATACAAACGTGCAATAATGCCTCCACCATAGAATTTCAATCAGCCACCTTGATGTGTTTGTATTTACCACTTCTATCACACAAGTATTTGACACCACAGTAGAGGACATAGATGAGAGGGTTCAGTGTTTTGTGTTTGCTACTACAGCAGACCAGTCTTTACTGTAAAAGGCTCTAAAACAAGCATACAATAGAACAGCATAATTTCCACAAAAACTGCAATATTTAATTTTCACTGAATGTTGCAAACTTAGTTTCAAATGCAGGTTTTAGTTTTTTTCGTGAAAGACAACATAAAGAGATGCTAAGTACTTGTAATTTGTTCAGTTAGATTAAAGTGCAATATTTTCTCTAATGTGCTACATGATTTGGAGAGGTGGGGGTTGGGTGCTTCTGACTTTAGTATTGGCAGTGGCATACCAACACTTTTTTTAACTGTTTAGGAAAGTAATGTTTTTTGCAAAATGGGTACTCACATCTGTGCATTTCACTAAATACTTAACGCAATTAAAAACATTTTTTAAATCATTTAACGCCACTGATGGAAAACTTAGATGCTGATTAATTGTTGAGGTCATAATTATTTAGTTGTTTGAGTCAAAACATTTTACAGTGGGAACAAGCTGTGAGCAAAAAAGACAAAACATAAAACAAATTTTTGGATATATTTTTAGCATTAATTGACCAAGACAAGTACTGTGTGGTACTGTGGGGGATGCACACACTTAGATATATCAGACCTCGCCTGTGAACTAAATATGTGTTAAAGATACTGTCCCTAAATTACATTAAATATATCTTTGCCATTCTGTCCCACAATGTCTTGCTGACATTTATGCCAATACTGACATATTTGTAATTAGCCCATATCAGCAGATGCAGTAGACATCAGTATAGCTGCCTGGAAACATCTGTAACTTACATGTATATAAAATTTGAGGAAATATCTCTTCATATTAGCACGTATCTGTAATGTCTCACACAATTCACAATTTACTGTTTGGCTTCATCATATTGATAAATCAAAAGCCCAAGTCCACCCACACCACTTCCATCAATATCAAATCAATGGGCCCATACAAGCTGAGAGAGAATGACTGTGCCACTACAAATTAGCCATAAAGACATCTATCTAAAGAGCTTTAATTGACCCAAACACAAAGAGTTGAATAGGTCAAAAGATCAGCCACTCTGCCAGTCTTAAAAGTCATACTCTTCACACACAAAGGCTGCCCAGATTTCTCTGCAGGTTTCACATGCAGTCTATGTGCATGAGACTTGTTGTGTGCTCTCTAGCCACCAATTGTAGGCCGCCCAGTCAGATATTTATTACTATTGATCTAGCGGCTCCTGGCTGGAGACTTTTGTTCAGCCGGCTCGAGGCTCTGACCTCAATTAAGTTATGAATTTCTATCTGATAGACTGGGAGCGCTTGGGGCCTGCCGTGGCTGTGCTACCATGCTGGATTAATTAGAATTAGCGGTGCTACGAGTTGCCCTCCTCTCCTCATGGATCATGTTGTTTTAATACAAAGTAGAGGCTGAGGCGGGGAGGGATGGAGTAAAGGGGACCAGAGCTTGGGGGAAGGGGAGACTAATGAGGAGCGGAGGAATTGAGAGATGTGGAAGCAAAAAAATGCAGGAATTAGTCAAGTAAAAGCATGTGAGACAATAGTTCCTTCCTAGCATTGTGTTGTTGTTGTGTTAACCTACCTCTCACCTGTCCTTCTTTGTTTTCAGCCTAATCCTGCCTCAGTCACCTATACTCTCAGTAATCATGTCTAAGTCAGACATGGCACATCTGCTGTGGACCATTTCTGACCTTTGTTGTACTCTGCAGCACCTTGGCACAAAAGCCCTGCCTTTTTAATTCTAGTTGTCTACGAAAGAACGCATCCTTTCTATTAATGCATATTTCCATGGCAGCTGAAATCTCACTGGGAGGGTTGAGGGGGGATGTTTTGGATTTCTACCTGAAAAACAAAAGTTGTATGTGTGGGATGAGGCTTAGCTGATGGTGTGGGATTACAGTGTCTGCACAAAGAATGACCACAGGGTGCGCTGACACAGAAAACACAAACACCACTCTTTGTATCCTTCAGTTATATAAAAAGTATAATATTTTGAATATTGTTTATTGGCTTAATTTGACGTTTGATGTACAAGCACCAAAATGTCCCAAACCTCATCACTAACTAATCACTACTTACTGTCTTCTTTGCTTTGTGTGTTTTACTTTTATGTTTTTTCAAATTGTTAATGTTGCTGATAAAACCACATGTATTGCAAATGTAGGTATGTTTTGGTTTAACAACATTCTAATGACATGATAAAATACAAATTAACAGACTAAATTATGTATGGAAAAATGTCCTGAACTACTTTTTATTGCAACAATTTAATTCTGATTTATCTCATGTGGACACACATAAAATATGCTTTTCCTGCTTTTTTAATATCTCAAACTAAGAAGAACAAAATCGGCTTCTCAAATGCTTCACTTTTTGAATCTTAATACTGTAGAGTAACTGTGTTAAATCACAGTAGAGAATAAGCAATACTTAGACTGAAATTCATTCTTAAACTGTAAAAAGTTATCAGAAAGGTTTACAGGCCCTACATAATTTGATTAACATATTGTGAGATTATTTAATCAACTGCAAAATAATAATTCTAATCAGGACATATCTTATTATAGAAAAAGTAAACTCAACTAAGAATTTGACCAAGAATTTGATGCATCCTTTTACTAATCTGATCACAAAAAGTAAGTTTCATCCCCTGTCACATTGGTAAAATCTTGAGGTTATACGTCCTCTAATTAAAATAAATAACCAAACACATATTACCAAAAGGTTTTTACTTGTGTTGGTAGAAATTACATTTCTTAAACTTCAAAGTTACATTTCTAACAAGTTCCTCTTTCTCTGCATGTTATTACCAAAGGAAACAGCAAGAACAGGGAGTTGGGGGTGGGCAGGTTAACAGCATCAACACCACGGTCTGATCTACAGTTGCCAGGTGACAGCGCTGTGATCTGTGTATTCAAAACACGCACAGGATTAACTATCAAACGAGCCCCTACTGCAGGTTACCAGGGTTTGGGAACAATTTGCTAAAACAATCAGTTGATTAATTTCGATTTTCCTCCTCTTTCAAGCAAATAATAATACTTTTTGTTTTAACTCTCAATGCCCCCTCCCCTTTTAATCAACAAATTAAGCATAAATCATGTTTGATCTTTATTTACTGGTTGCTCAGCAGTTGGTAGAGGTCATGAGAGATTACTGGTCGCTCTAATAGGCTGCAAACCCAAACATTCCTCTGTTTCTCCTATGACCACACACACGCATGCACGCACACAAGAACACGCACACTCCCATTTTTTTGGTTTCATTTGACACAGGCTTTGGGCAAAAGCAACAGAAACATAAAACTATCCATCAGTTCTTTTATAGTTCTCCAAAGGAACAAAATTGCTATATTTCTCTCCTTTTGCTTCCCATCACAGAACTGCCCCCAAGGAGAAAAAAAAGCACAAAAGGATGTTCGAGCAAGTTTTAATGAGAAGCATATCGTTCTCTAAGCTTCACGTAGTTAGATAATTTGGCATTGAGACAGAGTGGCATGATTTAGCTGACTATATTTTTCTCTCAGCCACCTCATAAATCTGCTACCAGTAACTCTGCTGCAGAGGTCCACTTTCTTTAAAATTCAGACCCCCCCCTATAGCCAGCTTCCTCTGACACCTGCGAGACAGGCCTTTGTAAAGTTCCTGATGGCCTGAATGCATGAATTAAGGTGGCTGGCTAAAAAGTCCTGCCTTTCAAAAAACTAAAAATAAAAATGAGCCTAAATTAGGAGTCAAATTTTGCCATTCAATATTGCTACCTGAGAAAGGATTTATATTGTGTTCTTTGACTACTAAAAACTCTTGGCACCTAAAGATATCCATTTATATTTCAATGATAGAAGCTTTTGTTAGATGTAGCCTATTTACAGTCATGTATCCATCTATACATCATTCCTTCTCTACTGTCATTATCTTAATACGGCTCTAAATCAGTGGAGTGTTTCGTAGTCATCCCACCGTTAAGTCTTTTATGAATAATTCCACCAATCCACCCCTCCTCTCTGCATTCAAAACAAAAGGGGGCAATGCATGACCACAAAAGGGAAAGTCATTTGTGAAATGTCCTGATTATGTGGGTTGTGCAATGTAAAACAATTTGCCTGATTACTTCCAATTGATTCGGCCTTACAGTTAAAGCCTCAATTTGCAGCCCGGAGAACTGCACTGTGTCGTGCCACTGTGCTGTGAAAAGGAGTAATTTCTCCGATGTGCAGCTGAGCCAGCTTACCGCCAAAGCTAAAGCCTCCTGAATGCAGCTAAACCTTAGGCAGGCTAAACACTGGGCTAGCTACCAGCTAACTCTGTCTGCTAAAGCTCTGGGGGATTTGTCTGAGGCACAAAGTGAATTAAAGGTGACCTTCTGGGAGGGATAGAGAGGATGGAGAGAGTAAAGAGAAGGGCAATACGGATGCTGGAGAAGTCATTATTTGCCTTGGGTTTGCATGTGTGCATGTTGGAAAATAATAAGGGCCCTACCGCCTCGCTTCCCCTTTAATTTAATATGTCCATCCATAACCAAACACAGCTCAACACATTCTGTAGTGATTCTGACAAACAGCCCCAGGACTGCCATAAAAAATAATATTTAAAGGAGTGAATCTGCTGATAGGCTAAATAGAGAACAACAGGTTTCCCCGTCCCTCAGTCAAAGTTAATTAATTAATTAGGTACTTTCAATAAAGGTAGTGAAAGGTAAAATTGAATATAGACACGGATTGCTGCTCTAGTTCTGGGCCTCAGCTGCAAATCATACATTTGCATTGCATTTGCATGGTAAGATAAAGCTAATGCTGGGGTTTTCTATCCATGTACCATACATCATAACTTGTGGCAAACTAAAAAAAATTGTTATAACTCTATTAAAGATGTTAAATGAAATATAAAAACTAGCTAAAATGATAACCAGATATTGGGCTGGGACTGTCAATAGACATTACTTTTACTGTTACAGGCACATATAGTTGTCTTCAGACAAAACGGTGAAATGGGCTTCTAATTATTTACCAATTAATTTAAATGTTAGTAACAATCTGACAAATGGCACCAATTTCCATTCAACATCAAACTTTCAACAACAATCAACTGTCGACATCTGATTGATAAACGTGTTCTAGGTAAACCCGGCATAAGAGACAGAGAAAGACATGCAGCTCACCTGACTGTTGATGTCGGCTTTGTGCTGCAGTAATAAAGACACCAGCTCCTTGTGTCCTCTGTCACAGGCCCAGTGCAAGAGGGCACGGCCCTGTAAACAAAAACAAACAAAATTTAACAACACTGGTATGTTTGAAGTAGATTTATGGCATGCAAAATCATGTCTGTTTAGCATTTATGTAATCTGTTTGATACCATACACAAAACAACCATTCTGCTGCTTTCCCTTCTACATTTTAACTTCTTATGCCTCAAAGTTACCTGGACTCCAATCAGTTTCTTTGCTTTCAATTAAAACTAATTATGCACGGTCAATCAGAACTTGGAACCTTTAGACCTTAGATCCATAATGACCTGCAGACTGAGTGATGGGATATGTAGACTGCTCTGTGTGTCGTCTTGTGTGTGCCATGAAGAACAGTAGGTGGTTCAAACACAGATTGAGGACTTAACAAATTGCAAAAACCTGAACACAATCTGAAACAACCAATACTCTATCCACCCTTGCCAACACGCACACACTAACAGACACTCACACACAGAAACACACACACACACACCTTTCTCTTTAGGTCCAAGATCCTTGTTCTAATAAAATCACACAAGCTCATTTTTCAGTGAGGCCAATTAGGTAAAGCAAACTCTCCAAGTCCAATTCTGTTCCTTAAATCATATTGATCACTGTGGCTGCATGTTCAAATGGATACTTATGAGCCAGGCCAGAATACCAATAGGTTACTCTCTCTCTCTCTCTTTCCTGCCCTCTTGCAGGTGTGTTGCTGTGCCGGCCACATTTTCACTGGACACCAGAGTTACTACTATCACACTGCAAAAGCTATATAAAAGTGGGTTTTGCTGTGATTAATGAGCCTGAATGTGTCAAATGGGATAACTTTAACCTTTGAAGTTCCAAAGGCATCGTTTAGATAAACATTAACGTTTTTGGGAGAGAGGGCATTAAAGGAGTCTTTCCTCATTAGGAGAAAAGATGTCCTGATGAAGGTAAACCACAGGTCATAAAACTCAATGTAGAGGACAAAAACACTGTGGCTGTAACAAAAGACTAGTTACTATCAACTGTAAAAGAAGCCCCTTTCTACACAGACCCGATGTATATGTATGCTAGATAGTCTCACCAACCGCTTTATTAGCTATACCAAGAATTCAGTTAGAAATAATTTTAGCTTTGTAACAAGCCACATTAACCTGCTTGAGTTAACCCTAGAGATGGTTGTGTGCAGTAACCCCTTGGTAGATCTGTAGTTTCTGAAATACTCAGACCAGCCTATCTAACACCGACAACATACTTAATTAATTGTTCAACCCAATTCTTATCATCAATTTGAACTTGACCATATCTACATGCCAAAATTCATTGAGCTGTTGCCATGTGATTGGCTGATTAGAAATTCATGTTAACAAGAAGTTGAACAGGTGAACCTGATAAAGTGGCAGATGAGTTTAAACCTAGGGGTAAAAACCTCTCTGGCTTCTTTCCCTACTTTGGTCTCCCATATCTCATTCTCTCTCTCTGGCTTTGTTTCAACAAAACACTCATGATTTGCATGTTTGAATGTTCAACAATAGGTAAGCAGTTGGGACAAGTATAAAAAATGTATACAAATTTGATCAACACCTGAAAAACATTAACTTGCAAAATAAAACTTGAAGCAACTTGATGAAGACAACATTTGAAAACTTACAACTATTTTCTGTTGGCAATTTATTGATAGATTTTGTTTTCTGCTTTGGTTCATACAAACAAGACTGAGGCATTATACATGTGTCAATCAACGAATATGAAGTTGGAAGTCCTTAATTCACAGCAGTTGGGTTACTTTAATTGAGAGTTAAACAATGTGCTTAATTTCTTAACAATAAAAACACATTTATGTAAATAATTATAATAAATTGTACCTTAAAACTGTTTAGTAAAATGTTTTAATGGGCAACACCAGTGTTTGCATTGAGTTTCTTAACCAAGCATTCTCAAAGTCATGCACACATAAACTATTTCAGGCATTGGTGGGAACTTGTAGTATATGGAACAGAGTTGGATATTTGGTCATAGACCGCACAAAGTGTCTGTTGGGACAGAGGATCTTTATGCTTTGCTCTCTCCTGCCTGCAGAACCACATCGTGCTTTGGGCTGAACTTCACCACTGCCCTCTGCTGCTGAGCAAGGTGATCTGCAAGGGAGCATAACGCCAGTCGCAGTGGACTAAGATTAACTAAAATGTCTCTGTTGCTCAGGGCCCTTGACCATCTGGCCTTTGACTAGGAACTCACCAGCCAACTGTCTGCCTAGCTGAATGGCTGTTGTGAAACAGAGGCAGGGCCTGAGCCATTTGGCCTGGCTGATAATGAATCAAGGACAGATGAATTGATATCAGGGTCAGCCCAGAAAACATCTAGCGATGGTAATAACTGTTCACACAATTTATGCATCTCAGAGTGGGGAGTGGTTCCCCTGTGTTTGTGGCTTCAGATCATTGAAATCATTATGCAACAACTGCTAAAATAGCCAAGCAAAACATTTCCTGGTAACCTTGGTTTTTCACATTACTTCTCTGATCACCTGACTTGCCAAGAGGGCTCAGAGCAAAGCTCACCTTGCAGCTGGTATGACACTTCAGCCAACTAAATGCTTTCTGATGTAGGGCCAGAACATGTATTGTGTGGTCAAAGAAAGCAGATTTCCCTTTTATACTTCTGCCCCCTGTTGCCTAGATTACATAAATATAGTACAGCATTGTCATGGTAATAATCTGTTCAAGTAGTACTATAAATTTCAACTGCCACGTAGCACCAGTATGGTTTTAGTTTATTTATTTTCAGACACTGTATTTTGTAGTTACCTCTTCGTCTTTAGCATTGACATCCACTGTTTGGGAGCTGATGGCCTTGCTAATGTGGTTGATGTTATTTTCTCTGCAGTAGTCAAAGATGTTCTTATCCTCTTCCCTGAGAGTAATGCAGACATAGAAGCAAAGAGGAAAAAGGAAAAATATAGTCAGCTTTATTTTTGGAACATCAGACGAATTAAACAACTTTGCTTTGGTTTTATGAGGCAAGTTTTGAGATCTGGGAGACTCTTTCAAAACACAAAGAGTCTGAGTGGAATTTTGTTTGAGGTGCTCACACATTTGAAAAAAAAAAAAGCAAATAAATCTAAAAAATTAATGGCTTTCGGGTTGTCCCTTCGGGGGTCGACATGTTTTTACGCTGGATGCCCTTCCTGCCACAACCCTCCCATTTTTTTATCTGGGCTCGGGACAGGCACCAAGATGCGGTGGGATTCGAACCTGCTGCCTTCTGCATCCCAGCCCAATGGCCTGCCACTGAGTCACCAGGCCCCCCTCAAATCAATAAAAATAATAAATGCTCAAATAATAAATGAGCAGCAACATTTCTTTGCCCATTCCGTGATCTGGTGATGCTGAATAATCCACAGAGCCAATAGTATTCAACTCATATCAGAATTACAATCTTGAAGCAGAAATACTTTCTATGACAAACTATCAACAGCGAGTTTTGTCTATTATCCAGATATTTTAAAACATTTTTTTAAGAATGCTGCCATCATGAGCATTTTTCCATGAATCCCTAATGTCTGTGTTGGCCTACAGAGATGGTAAATGGTAAATAGTCTGCTTATATAGCGCTTTTATCCAAAATGCGTTATAACAATGCTTTTCTTTCACCTATTCACACACACACACACACACACACACACACACAAACCAATATTAGTGGCTGCCATACAAGGTGCTCACCTAACCCACTGGGGTCAGTGTCTTGCCCAAGGACACTTCGACATGTAGCCAGGAGGGACCGGGACTCAAAGCACTGACCCTCTTGTCTGTGCACGGTTGCCTTACCAACTGAGCTACAGCCGCCCCTACATCAGCTCTTCAAACCAGGGCAAGGACAACTTAAACTACTGTATCAGTAGTTTGTACTTGTACTTGTTATTGTCTTGGTTTGGTGGAAATTTTTGAAGTTGTTTGAATGTTGAATCTTGTGTCTACAGGCCTAGGCAGTTGGCTAAGCAGCAAAAATATGCTTTTTGTAATATGGGGTAAATAAACTCTAACCTATTTGTTTGCCCATTCAAAAGCTTCATGTTTTAAGTGTGTGCACACCTAGGGATCCAAACACCGTACTACAGTATATAGTCATCAAATATGGAGACATAACAGATAATTCAGACACATTACTACTATCTTTGTCTCACACCACACACAAGCAGCAGCCGCACGTGCCTCATCTCTTGGGAATACTGGTGTCCAACACACGTACTTACACACACAGAGTGGCACCATCCCACCTCTGATTATATCTCAGTGTGTCTAATCACCTCCTGGCACTGGGGACAGCAGGGGTGGGGGGTGGGGGTTGCAGTGGTGGTGGAGGATTGTTGGACGAGGTGGGGAGAAAGGGCGAAATCTCATTTTGAGCTTTACGCCTTTCCCTCCCTCTTACCAATGCCGGCCATTCAGATAATTGAATTTAGTGGTCTATTGTCTGACAGAATCCCTACATACCTGCTGCTTAACCACTCCCACACACTAAGTCAGTCATGACCAAGGCCAAATCCCCCAGTTCCTTTCTGTGGCACCTGCGACATCTGCTGCAGTGGACCTTAAACTCTGACGGCACACACTGTTCTCCATCTAAACAAGGAAGGGCTGCCATGGGCTGTTTGATTACAGTAGGGATGGCAATACTACTCTTTCATTTCTTTCTGTTTTTGTTATTTAGTTAACTAACTAAAACGTAGCATGTAAACTTCTTTCATCAATGATTTTGGGAAATACAGTCGTTGTCCTTTCCTTCGTTTATGTAAAATATTCCTGGAAGGCTCCATTTACTTAAACTACACATCAAGAACAGTTTACTCATCCCTGTGCTTACTGCCTGCTTGATTAACTGTTTAATGATGTCTTTCCTGGGGTAAAATATTTAATTTGGTAATCTAACTACTGTGTTCTTACAGTAGTAATAACAAGAACAATGGGGGGGGGCTTGGTGGCTCAATGGGTAGAGCTTCGGGTTGGGATGCTGAAGACCGCGGGATCGAATCCCACCCCACCACGTGTGTCCCCGCCCAGCCACCTTGATGCCGGTCCCGAGCCCAGATTAAATGGGAGAGTTGCAGCTGGAAGAGGGCGTAAAACCACATGCCAAAACAACATTTCGCTGTTGCGACCTCTGAAGGGACAAGCTGAAAGCAGTTGACAATTAAATCTTTAACACATAAGCCCTTGGACGGATATATCCATGCATCCATGGACTAAGTATGAGTTTCTTAGTCCAAATGAGAGCCAGTACCCTTCAATGTGAGGGCCTTAGTCCACATATTAGTGAATCAGCTACACCTACGGGGGGGGGACAAACATTTTCTGTCCTCTGTTACAAAATTGAAAATACCTGCAGATGAAGTTTTTTTTGCTCTTTATATCTTAATGAACCTCTGTACTTTTCTTTCTCTATTGTTTCATCTAAAAGCTTTCTCTTTTCTGGAGTTCTCTTGTTCCTTCCCCTCCCTTTCTGCGCTGTGTCCTCATCAGTCCATGATGAATTATGAATAACTCATTACAATTTTATCACAGCCAGGTTATGTATGAGCACATTCATTTACATAATCTTGATTACCAGCGGTATGTTTATTCATGAGTCTCACTGCTGGACCACACCCACTTCCTTGTCTGATGGCCATGGTGACCCCAAGTGTCCCTGATGTGTGGCTGCCATCCGTCTCCCTTGGCAACTAATCAATAGGCCAGCTCATCAGTCTTTCACCAATGGTCAGACAAGGTTGGCCTGATGGGTGCATGACACATGCTCACATATATAAAGTATAAGCACACACATACGCTTAAGTATCAACTGTAAGGTTATAAAATGTACGCTATTGCTACAATAAATTCACATATAAATATAAAAACATCTAACACCTGTATATAGTCTGTACCACAGGGAGAGTAGCCATGAATCTATACACACACACACTGGCTATAAACAAACACATGATTAATGTGGGTCCCATTAAGGACAAGCCATCAACAGCGCTGCAATGCATTCTGGGAAGGTCACAGCCTACTCAGTCATGGCAACAGCTGGGGTACCAAGGGTTTAATATGTGTGTGTTAGTTTGGGCTCTCACATGTGTGTCTGTGTCTAGTTTGACGTACTGGCATATAAGTCTTTCATCCATCAGACTGTCTGTCATCACATACCCTATAGAATCCTGGTCTAGAGTCTCTAGATGGCTGAGCTCCATGGAAGTACAACAAACAATGAGAAATCGTGTAACTCAGCAATGGTTTCCAGCAAAGTGTTTGAACAACAACACAATCTTTGTCTATCAGAATTCTTTCTCAAGGTGAGTGAGAGAATTACAAATGCAGCATTCAAACTGCCCTCAATCAAACACTGTTCAGCTCAGTAGCACAGGGATATTCCTAATTGATCCTGCTTTTATCGATACACACTCTGCAACTGAGATCAGCAGTGAGCAATGCAATTAACTCTCTATCTGGTTAACAGGTGCTTAGCTGTTTAATATGGAGTTGGGCTGTGTGTGTGGGTTCGTGTGCGTTTGTGTGAAAAGGAAATTGAAAATGCAGCAGAGCGGTGAGTGTGACAGTTCTGGCAGGTTATGCTTGGTGTTGGATGCAATCGCATCAACATATAGCTGCAAGTGTATGTTTATTTGGGCACACGTGCACAAGTGTGTGTATGAGCCATGTTAATGACTTCCACTTCCAGGTTTCCCTCAGGGTATCATTGCTACTGGATAACATCCAAGAGGAGCAACGTTCTGGGAAACTTGCAGTACCTGTCTCCCTCGGCTATCCCCAACTCATCTTCATCACCCCCTCCCAACTACCCCTTGAATCCTAACGTAATTAAAAAAGGGCAGACTCTTCCCAAGACTGTGCATACTAATCATATGCAGCCATTTAAGAGAAAAACCTGCAGGATTCACACTTCTCATTTTCATCTCCAAAAGAGCTCCTTTTTCATTGAAATGAAGATGAGCTTTTTAAGCTTCAGTAAGTCTGCCAGGCAGAAGTAAATGGAGAAAATATATCATTAACATAATCAGAACTGTATGACGTCTCCAACCCCTAGCTGCAGTTACCTACATTGTTGAGTATAATCAAATGCAGCTTCAACACCACTGGTTAATAATGCTAGACTCTGAGTTGACTTGAGCATAAAATAAATAGTGATTTACAACTAAAAGAAAAAGGTAAGTCTCATATTTTGGGTTATGCTTTTTAGGTGGTTGAGCATCTAAAAATACAGTATGTAAAACACTATATCATACTACATCACGCCAGTCTTTCACTGTGTGTGAGCTTATGTCACATCTGGTAAATATACCTTATAATCTCCACCTGATACAGAGAGCTGACGGCTGCCCCTCCAAAGGCTGTTCTCCTTTCTGCTCCTCGTCTTTCCTGTCAAATAAAAAAGTCACACATTAAATAAAACAATATCCAACTTATACACAATTTAAACCTATATATATATATATATATATATATATATATATATATATATATATAGCTAGTTTCAAATGCTACCTAGTTCTGCAGCTTGTGTTGCGTCACTATATAGAACTGACCACGCATTGTTTTGTGCTACCTATTCTATTCACGAGTGGGTGTACCTTTAGCCTCTCACCCACAAGGTAAATACATGTCAGAGATAAGAGTTCAAAGTGTGTCATTTCCAGACATGAGTCAAGTCTCTGGCTTTAGACATGACCTCACTGACAATAAATGACCAACCACATGCACAATAACAATATAAAATATACTGCATCTTAATTTGTGACTCGTTAATCTTCTGTGTTTTTATAGAATTCCATATTACATTCAGTGCAGCCAAGACTTTATTGCCCAGCCTTTTCTTCATGGGCCAACCTTGACTCACAAAAGAACCCACACAAATCCGATTTCAGAAAATGGGGAAAGTGGAGGAGAACATGACAAGCGAAGCAAAACAACTGTGCATGCACTTTTGAGACAACCTAATTCACTTCAGAAACTCAGAATATTCGCTGATGCATTGGCCCTGCTTCTTAGTAGTATAATGTAATAAAGAGCCAGTGTCTAGTCAACAATTGTGGTAGGAACAGAGGTTAAATTCTGGCTATTATTCTGGCCCCTGCTTCTCTATCTATGCACTCTGACTTACACCATTTTAACTGTGCTTACAAAAGAATAGCTGCTGCAATGATATTGCACTTTGTTAACACTAATACAATCAGCTTCTTTTCAGGGAGCATTTGTGTGTTTGTTTGGCTCTCTCCTGGCATTGTGCAGCTGGCGGGGGTGGGGAGGCATGGTCAGCGAGTATTGCCCTACAACCCAGTGCAAGAGAAAAGGATGTGTCAGGATTGTACATGTGGTTGACAGTGACACTATTAAAGTGACATAAATATGGAAGGAGAGCAAAGAAATGGGAAGAGGGTTATGGGCAATAAAAGGAAGATGGAGTTAAAAAAAGAAAATAAAAAAGCTGATAGTATAGATGTGGATAAACAAGGGAGATAAAGGAGGAGTAGTGAAGGAAACCAGAGGGAAAGTAGACAATGAAAAGACGAAAAGAAAAAGTTTGAACAATGAAACGCTAAGGTATAGTAGGTCACACAGGCCATATCGCAGGGCTTTGAATGCACATATAAAATGCATTCCTTTTTCAATTCAAGAACAAACAACCTAATTTCATCTCTCTGGAGCTGTGCTTGTACAGCATTATGAAACTGTGAATTTATCCCCCTGGTTGGAAAATATACTACACTATATACAAGAAATCTACACATCTGTTGAGATGTTTGCCTTAATGGCCGGCTTAACCATTTCGCACCTAGTTATTTTAAACATCAAAGTCATATACATTTTTGAAAGGCAACACATTTATGGGCTGCAACAAATAGAAGATATAAAACAAATATACAAAAATAAAATTTACTTTATTTGTGATACTATCACAATCTTTTAAATCAACCCTTCGACTTACATATGAAAGTCTGCCTGACAACTCTAACATATATAGTCATAAGCAGAGTATTTTTTTTTTCATATTAACAACTTTGTTGCCAAAATCCCCCCAAAATGTGTCACACTTATACTTTATTGCATTTAATTAATTATTCATATTATTTCTTAATGTAAAACACACAATGTATGAATAAACAGTTTTATATGGAGTTCTAGCAATACATAAAAAACGCTCAAGACCTTCATTATTACACTGCAATATGGGAACCCAGTTACTGCATTACTGCCAGCTGCTATAATTTTCATTTGTATTAGGTTCTGAGCAACCTTTGACAACACTGTTTTTAAAAACTGACATGTTTTAATGAGTAAGCAGCTTCTCCCTTATAAACATGCACAGTAGTCAATCTGATGTCCTCAGTACAAGCGTATTTATTGGCACACATTTTGGCATTAACATCATATAAATCCATAAATGAAAGATGTATTTTCATAATGTTCCCAAAATAATTATACTCATTACAAAAAAGCAGTCTATACAAACTTGTTGTTACTAAAAGTTTATTCTGTTGCCCCAAAGGACAAACTGTCTATGGCAACATGTCTCCTGACACTGTTGGATGACACGACACAGGAGTGTGTAGAGATGTAAACAGTCTCTCTTACATCACAGTAACCACAGACACATGTCAACTGCAACACAGTTTCTTCCATTAATCATTTCTCAAAAGTTTGTCAGGAGAACAATGTAAGTTTTTAATGTATTGTTTATACAACATGTAGAGAATAAAGGGTACCTCCAAGGCCTGAGACAAAATTACACTGTGACAGTGCTCTCTCCTGGCAAAAACATTTAACTGCATTGTAAAAGGGCAAAAATTATACTGGATGTATTTTTTGGTTTATGATCTTCATGCAGCAGAGGTTCTTCAAAAAATGTGTTAATTTGAAATTCCTGTAAAGTTTTTTTAACGCAAGGTACCAAGTTAATCAAATTGGCAATTTCTTTTAATTTTTTAAATTCCAACATGCAGGTATAATTTAAGAATTAAAAAATTTAAGAAGAATCAGAAGTCTGGAGCTTGCACACACTACTCTCTAAATAATCAATTCTTCAGCGAGCCCAGTATGACCACATGTGATAAACTAAGCCCAATATCAACCTTTAGGAAAACAAAATGAACACAATAAACAAGGTTTTTGTCATTCTGTTAAAAGGGGTTAGTTAAACTTCCCTTTTCCTACACTTATGAATTTTAGAATAAAGACTATGAAAAATATAGGATATTGTATGCTATATAAAGTACTATGCAATTCAAAGAAGACGTGAGAATGTTTGAGAATGTTTATTACCTTCGTGCTGCCTTCAGGGTCTAACACATTTACACAGGAAATGTACTCCTGCATTGCCTGTTCTGAACCCATGTCTCCAAGCTGCTTCCAGGCTTGCCTGTAATGTATATTAAATGTTATCACTGTAATCACCATAATCAATGGTTATATGTAATAGATATTGTAATGTTTTTAAAGTTGATAAAAAGCATTAAAGGAAATGCCTAGACATGAAATATGAACTACACATTTCAATCCAGGAGTTAATTTTTAGCGTGTGAAATAGTAGATAGTAGTAAATGTCTTTTTAATCTCTCTTTACACACCCCCACACACCTAGTCCCTTACTACTACAAGTTAATGCTCTTTATGTGACATTTACAAAAAGCTCAATTACCAAGCATATTCAACATACCATTTCCTCTGACCTTCAAAATCAAAGAAGCCCGGCTTTGGTATATTGCATTTTCCCACTTTGGCCTGTCGAGAGAACAAACGCAAATAATTTACTTCATCCAGTGTTAGCCGGGTCTTATAACACCAAGTGGCAACATATATCTATAGGGCTTACTCATTTTACTAAGAAAAAAAAATCAGTGATGATACATACATGATAAAAATTGTCTACGTGTGGTTTTCACTTAAAGGAACATTATTTTAGGGTTACGATTGGAATTACATTTCCCCATACTCACCTGTTTGTAACGCGCATACAGGTACAGCAGCTGGTCCTTGCTGGCTGTCTGAATCAGATCTCGAATGCGGTCGGCTGCGGAATCAAACTCCTGCTCTAGCTCCTCACCTTCCAGTCGGTCCCCCCTTTCCATGGCACTGCAATCAAATTTACTCAAACCCAGGTCCGAGTCGGAGTCTGAACCAGCTCCACCAAGTGGCTCCCCTGTGTCGGGCCGGGCTGGGTCCGTACCTGAGCCAGTCGCAGTGTCCGGAGAGGACGACGGTGACCCAGAAGCCATTCTTGTTATTGTTTGTAGCGTACCGTCAGAAACTACAAGGGGCGTAGATCGGAAGAATATGAAACGATGGGAAGCTGCCTGATAAACAATAGCTGCTTGGTTTATAATTGTACCCTATCTAGACGACTATACCTAATTTTAATCGGTTATCGTTTAGAATCGGTGACAGCTGGATTTTGTTTCTCTCTTCGGTCCGTCCCTGGTACTCTGAACTAAAATCACCGACACAAACTACTGTTGCCATCAAAGGTTCCGGTTGCATTTCCGCCTTGGGTTTCACGGTGCTCCTTCGGTAAGAACCACAACATATTAGAAACAATTCAGTAGCAAAAAACATAAAAAAAAATGGTTTATTCTTGTATGTCTGTGCTTTAACACTAGCTAAAGTGTTTTTAAAAAGTCATGTGATGCGAACCTCTTTTGGGCTGTTTTCGTCGTTTATGGTGTGCATGGTAACCAGTTGGTTCACTTTAATCTACGTTAAACTCCTTAAAGTTAGATGTGACGTTCGCGTCTATAGCTAATCTTAGCTAATTGCTAGGTGAGGTTGTAGTAGACCCCTCATACTTTAAATTGATCGACATTTGGTTATTTCTTTAGATACAGAGCATTCAAAGTTTATCACACATTTGCCAACATCTTTATTTTATCTAAATACTCAAAATTTACTGCCCAACTGTTTGGTCGTTGACTTACTGGTTAATTATTAGTTGACGCTAGCTTGATACATGGCCACTTGTCGGTGTCCCTAATCTAACATTACTGATGACTGACGGGTGAATGAAGTTAGAGCTTTAAGTAATTAAGGATTTTATTAAACTGTCAACTATGTACGTCTTTAGTGACTTACCAGCATACTTCCTCCTGCCAGTTTAAGCTATCCGGGCCATCTGTTCATTTGCTTTGTTTGCATTTGCACAACCTTTAACTAAATTAATGTGTGAAAGTTTTAGTTTAGAAGCAGGTGTAGTAAAATAACATACGCATTGGTGGAAAATGCATTAGCACAACTTGTCCAGGAGATGCTGCTGTTGGTATGTTTTTTTTGTGTGTGTGAATCTGCAACAGAAAAGGAGCGGTTGTGTTAAACTCAAACAAAGCTTAAAAACAAGGATTTCAGAGCAGAAGGTTTAACCAGACCCTTCCGTAAAGCTATTCTCAAAGCGTATTTATTTGTACTGTGGAGAAAACAGACTAGACTATCCAACGTGTTCAGTTTCACACTCATCACATACACTATTATCGAAGTTTCTTAAAGCTACCAATTTTACCTGAGCCCCAACAAAAGCCTCTGCAGTGTCTCTAAGTAAGTCTCTCTTTAAAAGGCTAATACACAGTCCTATTTCCAGAAAAAAAACTGAATCTTCCAGGAAATATGCACATAACGAACTGTCAGACAGAAGACAGACCAAGAGATAAGAACAGTTAATTGTAGCTTATGAAAATGCATATCTGCTTTTGATATTTGTGCAAGACAGTGATTGTAAAAGCATATTTAAATTTTTAACCGTATCCCCTCTAATTTTACAGGCGCAACAACTAAGCCTCTCAAACTAAACAAAAGCCTAGTGATAAAGGGTTGTGCGGTGTGAATAATCAGTGTGTCGACAGTGAGGAGATCCCGGGACACACTGCCAACTAGTTTTCACAAGAGGTCCAAACAACGCCCGTTGCCACTGCGCGTTCTGCTGACGCAACCACGTCGCTGTGGCTCAATACGATGGCGGACCGCAGTGTCCCCAGACCTGCCCAGGGAGGGACGGAGCAAAGTCACTGAGCGGCTCGGCCACCTGTTAAAGAGAGGCCGCTACCATTGACGTCCCTCCTGTGAAATACTATGTGGGACGGGGTCTGTGTTTTGCACTGACCGGGACGAGTCAGAAGTGGAGTGAAGTGAGCCGGGCTGACGAGCCGCACGTTGAGCCGCACGTTGAGCCAGCAAGTTGACTGAGATAACAAAAGTCGCGTCGACTGGGAAAGGAACAGCCGATCTTGGATTTAACGGAGGTTTGAGGGGACAGTTGTTCGGCAAAATGAAATTCGCGGAGCATCTTTCGTCCCACATCACTCCTGAGTGGAGGAAACAGTACCTTCAGTATGAGGTAAAGTGAAATTAACATTTTATTTCAAATAAAATCCTTTTGAATATGGATGTGGACAAAACCCTTATAAATAAGCTTTGTACATTTTCTTGAAAGCTGTTTAAGGAAACTAAAGGGAGGGTAGTCAATAACTGACAGAATGTAAAAGGTACAAAAAAAAAAATACAGTTTCAGAATAGCTTTCACCTGAGAGTAATAAACGACAGAAAAGACAAGGGATGTCCTTTTGTTTATGGAGGGTAAAACCACAGGGAGCATTTAGTGTTTATAATGGCTGATTGCTGAGTTTACAGCACATAAATACAAATTGAACAGTTTACTGAACAATTACAATTTTAAAACTGGAAAGAATTTATCAAAATAAAATAACAAAATACCGTGTTTCCCACTTTAACAATGCTTGCTATAAATTTTTCGGTATAGTCTATAAGTAATTGATTTCTAAACATTTTTTGCATGCTTTCCTTTGAAAAAAAAATGCGGATAGGTCTGATTTTATTTACATATCTTTTCGTTCAATGTCTTGATTTTTTTTTTGTGTGTTTGTTTAGTTTGTCAAAGGATATTAGGAAAAACGGTGAGAGGACATTGAGGCAAAAACAAAACTATTGTCCTATTATTCCTAATATGGACCAGCATTTTCAATAAAATGTGTATATAGTGTTGTAGTATGTCAAAGTATATGCTTTTTTAATGTCTGTATACTTAAAATATATTTAGGAGACATCTTTGTTTCTCACATATAGGCTTTGTTTAATGGTGTTCACTGCTTGAGGAATATTTTTATTTTTACACTCCATTTCTTGCTGACTTTAAGAGCTTTAGATCAGATATGCAGTGACAGGACAGGCTGCTCCATTCCATTTTGCTTTATAAATTATAGACAAAGACCCTGTTCTCAACAGACTACATACCAGACTCAACAGAAGGTCACTGCACTGTTTTTTTTTGGAAACATGCCTTGAATAATGTAATTAAGACATTCAGATTTTTCCAGTCTGAAATCAATGATATGCTGTCATCACCGTGTGATTAAAAAATCCTCAGGAAAGAGAATTTAAGTGGGAAAGCAAAAGAGATGTCAGAAATGTAGTGAGCACAGTCAGTAAAGGACAAATGACCAGTTTAACCTTATTTAATTTGAATATTAATTGATTAGATTATTACCAAACAAGCACAGCCTTTCTGGGGTCTCTGTATAAACGCACTGCTGCAGTGAGCCCAGGGACAGATGCATGGCCATACCAGCCATTTTACACCTCCAGTTTTTGCCTCAGCACTCACTGACCTGAGATGGATGGTGATAGATTTTTTTTCTGTCTTTTTCATTACATGTACATTTACATGTAATCATTCACCAGTCGCTTTTATCCAAAGCGACTTAAAAGTATTGTTTTTATGTAACAGTTTTTTAGATAGAATGATTCTAAATTTCATATTTTACTTTATAATATGACATTTATATATATATATATATATATATATATATATATATATAAAATTTTGTTTTTACTGGGATAGCTATATTGAATTCACTAGATCTATTAAGTTTTTGTTTTGTCAAGAAATAATGTCAATTTATATGTGAACTTAAAGAAAAAATAAATACATTATAAACATAACTATGATCAGTTGTTGATACTTAAATATGATCTTCAGCAGTTTATGCAAAGCTGCGTCTGCTGTTTTACCCTTCTAGGCATTCCCTAACACTGCGTACATTGTCATATATGTCATAGAACATGAGCAGATTGTAGATCTTGCAGCAATGGTGGGTTTGTGTGGGTTGTGCTATTGTAGGTGCCTTCAGTCTTTGTCTGACCTCTGTAAATACCATCTCCACCTGAGTGCAAGGGGCAGAAGAGTTCAAGGAGAGACCCCACACCTATAGATGATGGACATATTATGTACTCCGGAACATGTTAAGACACAAGGGCAAACATAAAGTGGAGTTTGATCAGTAAGGTCATTTGACTTCAGTGAATTGGGTCACCGAGATAAAATAGACTTTAAAAAATTAATTTACTGTCATAAAAACGCAATGTCTCGATGTACTGCAATGGTGTAACGGAAACCCCTCATATTTAATCTGCTTTAGGTGTTATAGTGACCACTGCAGTCAACACAACTGCTGTATTGTATGTAAGTTTTGTGTCTCTTAAATGCAGTTCTTTCACTGCACCCAACATTTTTGTGGTGTATGTAGTAAAATATGACATGCCCGTGGTGTAATCTATATGCATAAAGCAATATTCTTTCTTTCTGTGGTACTTGGATTAATTAACCTGCTTCCCAGTTTTCCATCTCCTCGTTTTTTAGAGCACATCATTGTGTGTATAAACTGTACAGATTGGTCAGCCAGTTTCTATGCAGATGAGGTATGCAGCAAAGTGCTGTTCCAGCACATGTGGGCTTTAGTTAGTAGGCACTTCACTTCATTTCAACATGGAGGCATTGACAAGGGGATTGAGCGATTGAGTAATTAGGCGTGTGCTTTATCCTGTTGGATTGTAGTTATAAACCTATATGCTAAATAGCAGTTTGGTATGGAGGTGTGCATGTCCAGCTGACATAGACCAAAGACCAGGAAATGTATGCTAATGGATGGGGACAGGATGTATAGAATCCGAAGCAATAAAAATAAATAAAACCCATTTCTTCCTGCTTAATCTGTCTATTACATCATATAAAACTATGTGTGGCAACAGTTGAATTTAGATGCGTATTGAATTACTCTGTATTTTTGAGGTTTAAAGAGAGAGATGGCAGGAATACAGGTGTGTGTGGGGGCGAGAGAACAGGGCATTTACCTGTGCATTTACCTCTGTAGTCTAATCACTCATGTAATCTTTCAGGAGGAGGAGGAGAAAAGTAGATGAGGAAACTCGCATATACACTTCAAAGCAGCAAAGTGATATTGTAGTATGTAGAGGAAGAACGGGTGCCTGTGTGATTTCAGTGAGTGATTTTTGCTTGTTCAAAGGTGAAACTTCTCTAATTAATTTGAGTGATGTATTGTAAATGTCTACACCAGCATTGTGAGCTTTGTATTTTGATAGAGATAAATGGCACACAAAACATCAATGTTCTGTATGAGATTAAATTGCAATTTATCAGCATGTTGTACAAGTAGAACATTATGTCTACAACAGGCATGGCATGGCAGCTGCTGAGAACCCTTTCTATACTTCCCTCCTTCCATCCATCCTCACCTCATCGTTCCTCCCCCACTGGGAAGACATCTGGTCCCCAACCAGACCTGCCCTTTGCTCCCCTCCTCCCCTCTCTTTAGCCTCTCCTTATATCCTCTCTCTTCTTTTTTTTACATGCAGGGATCCACTTACATACAGAGAGATTCGAGTGATCCACCATTAGCTTTCTATTTAAGGAAGACATCTCTTTAGATAAACAATGTAAACTGTGCAGCCTTTTCAAGCACGTTTACAACAATCTCAGTGGTCTAAGAGGAAGGATTTAAGTATTTATTTTTTTTGGTTAGTGTCCACTCAATATATCACAGCTATTAAAGGATTGAATTCCACCGACAACATTCAATCAACTGAACACTTTGCAGTGTAATCCTCTGTTGAACATAGTGACACAAATCTGGTACTCATGTTACGCATGTGAGTATGTGTCATCATCACATTAATGCAGGGTCATTTAAACTGATGGACCCATTAGACCTAGGTTAGGTGTCTACAGGTTTCACCACTGATTACTGACAAGCCTGCAGGTTTACCCCAATTCCCAAAAGACCACCTCTTTCCAATCACTGCCATTACCATGGCAATGCTTCCATCTTAATGAATGCCTTTGTGCCTGATAAGAATGCCTATTTCCTACCTATGTGTTGGGGTTGGGGGTGGGGTGCTTTTTTGCTCACCAGAGATTAGCCAGGGCTGATCCCTGCTACAATGCACTGTATAAACAGTTGGTCTCCTGTGATCTTTATCAGACAAGCTAGAGACAATGCTACATGCACGATAAATGTTTATCTCATGAATTAGATTCAATTGTCTGAGGTCATTGCATATGTAATTCACAAAGGAACTTAAAGATCAACAGGCTGCTACTAATGCACAGCAGTTTTTGAGTAGTATCTACCCACACACAGAATTACTCATATTCCTCTCTCACTGTTCTATAGAAAGCCAAGTAGAGAACAGTTTAAAATATGCAGATAATAGGGCAAAAACCAAAAACCTCTGGTTTGTCCAATTTAGATGAAATAATTATTTCCTAATATTAGCATGTTGAGAAATCTGAAAAATGCCATTTAATTTTGGCCCCACTGACTCAATTATTTTGTACTTTATGTTTAAATAAGCATTTTCCTATTTTGCTGGACAGCTGAGTTACAAAGACATCTTTATTGAGAAATGGGAATCAACTCTGGTCTTTTCTTTGATGTGTCCATATAAGCCGGCGTGCAATTAGCTGTCAGTTTCCATTATCTCCAAAATCAATCTTATTGCAGTGACAAAGCGTCATTTAACCACTGCCTCTTTCACTTGCTCTTTCTGTCTCTGTTGCACACATCAGTTTGTCTCACAGCATCTATTCCTTCCCCAATCTACTGTTTCATTAAAGGATGGGTAAAAGCTTTTTTATTTATTAAGCTCTACACCTTTAAAAAGACGTATTTCATTGTTAACTTAAGCACTTCCTGCTCCTTTTAGCAGTCCAGAAGACGGCCATTATTTGTCCTTATCTTATCCTGTTTAGGGTCTTATGGGGTGGGGCCTATCCCAGCTGTCGTTGTGCAAGAGGCAGGGTACACTCTAGACAGGTCGCCAGTTAATCTCAGGGTCAACACCAAGAGACATACACAGAGACGACTATTCATGCTCACATTCAATGCTATTAGAAATTTAGAGTCACTAACTAATATAACACTGATGTCTGATGCCCCCCCCCCGTGTCATCATATATCTTTCAGAAGTTTATAGCTACTTTGTGTGGTCCCTCATAGTGTAATTGTTTTTCTTGGGTGAACCAGTGTGTGTTAGTGCTCTAATTTTCTTTATTGAAAGTGAAACAAGCAAGAAAATATGATGTCTTGACCTTAAACATTGTAATAAACATAAAATAAAGTAATAAATATTACAAGCATTTGAATAGCAGGTTAGTGTAGAGATGAGATATCAAGATAAGAACTACAAACCTAATTCCATATTAACTACAGTTATCAATTTAACTACATGATCTATTCACTGCCCCTAAAATTTCTTGCTGCATACTGTATTTTTTACTCTAAAACACTTCTTGTTCCTTACAAGGTGTAGTACTTATTACATTCTTAGTTGTTCACAACAATCATGCTGTCTGCAACCAAACGATTGTGAGCCGTATTTTGCTATTTCTTTGAACTGTTGTTTTTCATTAATCTTTGTGCCTAGGCATTTCAGTGTAACTACTACCATTTCAACATGAGGAATGAAATAAATGCTAAAGTTTGTTCATTATGTTAGCAGCTTTGGTAGTTGTCTTATATGGAGAACAAGATTTTAGTTTATTGGCTATGAATGGTTTAAATACTACTTTCAAAGCGGGTGTCGCTAATAATTGTGTATTGACTTAAAGTCAATTAGTTTCTACTCATCTATTGTACATAATGTACTTTAAATACACTATATACTCTAATGTTTGAGTCTGATGGACCTGCCTAAGCTTGTTATGACACATTAACTTTGTAGATGCAAATGCATCTATAGTTTGTATGTGATTTATTTGCTGACTTGACATAAATTTAAAGCCATGCAAAATTAATGATAATACACACAAAAAGACTTTAAGGACCATTACTGCTTCAGATAATGTTTGCAGACTGTTCATTAACAAAATATATGACCTGTATCTTTTTCCTTATTCCCTCATCAGGCATTTAAGGAGATGCTGTATGCTGCCCAGGACCAAGCTCCATCCACTGAAGGTAAGGATACTTCTTGAATATGTGGATAAACAAACCCAGAAACACACACATTTATGTATGTACCCACTGCCCTTGGCCTGTTTGGGCATCCCCACAATAACAGCCTTTCATTTTCTAAAAATAGACCGCCATTCCAAACATGCTGCCACTCACTCCACAGACTCTGATTCAACTAGAAAAATACAAAATCCTTACCTTCTAAGTATAGCAGATATCCCTCTTCAATTAATTAACAGCTTATGGAAGGTGGAAAGTGCGGAGAAGTAAAGTTAAAAGTTTACTTGAATGAAAAAGCGACACTCCTCAGGTTCATTGTATACTTAATGTTGCTAAAAAAATATTTGCCTTATTGTAACTGTCCAAATGCAGTAAATGCTATGTGCTTTGAAACAATGTTGTAAAAATTAAACCGCATTGTCCCGATTATCTACGTAACAATTCCATCTTAAATGCAATGGAGTGCACTGCCAAGAGGAGCTACTCAACACAGCCAAGTTAAGGAAGGCCACTGACTATAATTAATCTTTAGAATTAGACTGCAATTGATGTGTCATGAGGGAAAGAATTTAAAACTATTTTTTATTTTAAATACCTGTTTTTGTAAACAACTTTCTTTAGTTGCGGGATTGAGCTGTGCTTTATGATGTGCTGAATTGCAGCTCTTTCGATGTAACTATGAAAGTATGCACAGAGTCTGTGGTGCAATAGCAAACCATGGGTTGTCCTTTAAATATGGCTGCAACTACTGATCTCCGCTGTTTGTGCTCATGCCCAAAATGTGGTAGAATTAGGAAGAGATGAGTTCAACATGCCCCTCACAGAGCTGCAAATCTACTGAGTTCAGTTTTGAGGGCTTGATAGGAATGGGAGATATTCTATTCATGACTGACTTAGATGTGACACACAATAACTCTGTGTGTGTGTGTTTGTTTGTCTGTTTGATATATATCGTTTAAGTGTGAACCATTGGCTTTTGCACATGAGACTGGCATGCTTGTTTGTTTTTACTGCTATTTCTCATTCCTAAATGGAACATTGAACGCAATGCCCTTTGTTCTGTGATTACATAGGAACACTGTCTGCAAAGGCTGTTAGTCCTACTAGGTTAGCTCAACATGGATAATAAATCATTTCCTGTCTCAGATCTGAGCTGTGCTCATGGGTCACTGCTTTGCCTCTATCAGCTTGTGGTAAGACAGGTGGGCATGTCTTATGAATAGAGACATGATCAATCAATCAGTAGAATATTGCACAAATCATTAATCTTGTGTCGTGTCATTTTAACATTGTACAGTCAATCCAATTGATTTGTGTACTTTTCACACTTTTTTTACACAGTACAGAATGTTTCCAAAACACTAAAGCAAGTAAAGAAAAGAGTATCAGCCATTGCATTTGTTGTGTTGCAAAGAAGAAATCTTTTAATGCATCAGGCAGCTGTTTGAGGGAGGACATAAAAAAAGCTGCAGAAGCAAAAAGCAGCATTTTTGAGGCCAGTGAAGTACTCTCTCTCTCTGGTTGTGATTTGTTGACTTTTCACAAAAGGAACAAGGTTAGCCAGTAATACAAATTCAAGATTACGGCAGCATTGTTTATACAAATCCAGTGAGCAAATCGTATTCATGGAGCACCGATGTGTTGTTTTTTAACCTTAGAGGATCAAGCTACCCATGCACATGAGACACACCCTTGCACACCTCTCTCAAATTAGTGAACCAAACAATAAATGCCAAGTAAGGGAGACTGCAATAACAATTTGGTGATGCCAGTAAATGACAAGCTTGATGCAATTATTGCAGAACAATATTAAGTCTTGTTTACTTATGGTAAATGGTAAATAGTCTGCACTTATATAGCGCTTTTCTACCTATTGGCACTCAAAGCGCTCTACATTGCTTCTCATTCAGCCATTTACACTCACAATCACACACACACTCACACAACAATGGGGGTTCAGTGTCTTGCTCAAGGACACTTTGACATGTGACCGGAGGAGCGGGGGATTGAACCACCAACTGCGGGATTGGTGGACGACTGCTCTCTCTTCCTACGCCACAGTCTTATCTGTTCCAGTAGTTTTGCTCACTTAAAATTTGGGTGATCTGATACAGTAGGTGTTATGTTCTGTGTTGTTTTACACATCTAAATGTAAATACCTAGAAATAAATCCTGAACTTTTCAACTTTTAAGTCATATACATCGTTTCAGCTTAAACCCACTTGTCAAAGTTTTCTTGTGGATAGACCAAATCACTTTGGATTAAAGCATCTATTAAATGACAAGTAATTATAGTAATTGTAAATCTCTTGAGTAAAAAAACCCACTAATGAATCTGCTTATAGTTACAGCATTTTTGGAACGAGATATTTCAATTCAATTCAATTCAACTTTATTTATATAGCGCCAATTCACAACAAAGTCATCTCAGGGCACTTTACAGAATAAAGTCAAGATTATAAAGATATATAAAGAGAACCCAACAATTCCCCCTGGAGCAAGCCATAGGCAACAGTGGAGAGGAAAAACTCCCTTTAACGGAAGAAACCTCCAGCAGAACCAGGCTCAGGGTGGACGGCCATCTGCCTCGACCGGTTGGGGTGAGTGGAAAGGGGAGAGAGAAAAGAACAGAGCAACAAAAAGCAACAACAAAACATCGGGCAGATTGGTAGGACCAGTAGCTGCACGCTGGAAGACACACAGCTTCAAAGCCGGGGGACACCTGCAGAAAGGGACAGAGAGAGGGGGACAGAGGAGGACAAAGACAACTACGGGAGAGAACACAAAGAGTTAATGACATACAGTGGTGAGAATTGCGGGGTGAGAGGAGAGGAGAGATGGTCAAGAGGAGGAAAGGAGCTCAGTGCATTGGGGGGTGGGTCCCCCAGCAGTCTAAGCCTATGGCAGCATAACTATAACTAACTATATGCTTTATTAAAGAGGAAGGTTTTAAGCTTAGACTTAAAAGTAGAGAGGGTGTCTGATATACAGCATTATAAGCATTTTATTTAAAATCTTAATTATTATTATTATTTACAATTACAATTATTATTTACTATAGTCCTGCAGTATCAACTAATTAAAAGGGTGCACTCTTTCTCCCTCTGTTTCCTGACTCATTCTATACCAGAAAAAGCATGTTTTTGGTATTCAGAAGATGCCTACCTAGCCTGAGGGAGACAGTTTACTGCATTATAACTACTTGCTCACTCACTCTGCTCTGTCATTGCACAACCTGCTATACCTGATAGAGCTGTGCAGTAGAAGACTGAGCAGACAGCACTTGAAAGCCTCTGTCAGGACCTCCACATACTGTATGTATTTTTGGACAGTCAGACTGTCACTACACATGAACTGTAAAAAAAGGTGTAATGTTTATGTTTGATCTTTCCTTATGTTGCTAATTGTCTTTCATGCTGTATTATGTGTGGCTTTTTTAAAAACACACATTAGCATAAACATAAAAGTTCCCTGGGAAGAGGGAACATACCACACAAAACGCACAATTTTTAGTCAAATATATAATACAGGTAAAAACAGATGGATGGACAGTGATTAAGAGAGTATGTTTTAAACAAATGTGTACATTCTGATGACTAGGCTGTTACACATGAACTTCAATCCTTGTTAAGAACGTTTGTTCTCATTCTCTATATTCCTCATGGGTTCATGTAAATCTATAATTTACATGCCTGTCCCTGTACTGTTGATAGCCTGGATAAGATAACAGACAGTTATGGCACAATTTAATTTAGTTACCTTGCTGGTAACAAAATTCAATAGAATTCTATTCTATAGAAACAGTGGCCCCAAATACTAAAATAATAAGTGTGTGTGTTTGCGTATAAAATTCCATTAATGTGCACGTGCTGTTTTGGCCGAACATGCCTGAATTGTATTTTATAACGCATTTTTGATGCGCAGGGGCAAGGGCTCACACTCAAATTCAACACCTTATTCAATAATTCATTCACTCATTCATTTATTGTTTACCTTCAGCTACTTTGTAAAATGCCAGTCTATTACTGTGATTTTATCTGCGGGGCTAAAGCACAAGGGAGTGCGGGGAGATTGCAGGGATGACTGTTGGACAAGGATGTGCAATGCCATGAACATAGACACTAGTGCATACTGACCGAGGAGCAGATTGGGTGCCATGGCACATTATTGACAAGGGACCAGAGAATTTCTTTACCTTTGAATCACTAGGTTTCAAAAATGGATTAATCATAAAAAACCAAGCGTGATGAATAGATGTTGTTAATTGGCTAATTTCCCTGTTCAGTAAGTGTCCATCTTATTTTCACTTTGGTCTTGTGGCTTGGCTTTCAGTTGCCATATCCCTTTAGGGCTTTTCATGTTTTATGCAGCCAGATCAATAATGGTAAAAACAGCAGTGTGAAAACAGGGTGCTTGCAGCACTTTTTGTGTTGCTATGCTATTGCTCCACTATATTTTATTTAAAAAAATAAATGTGACTGTATTAACCAGATGTTTATATAACCTCTTATATATCATCAAACATCTGCAGTAATGTGTTTTATAGTATTGAAATTAAGCATGTGATTATTATTTATCACCTAATATCCTATGACTCCTATAATCTTGTGTGAATTCAGTTTTGCTTCAGTTGACACACAGAATGACTGTTTATGTAGCAGATTTATCTGTATTTTGGATTTATGTTTTGGTATCATTGCACTGTGGTACAGTTGGTTGCATCTTTGTATGTATGTTTATGTGAGCGGTCTCTGTGATATGGGGTATTTGCACGTTCAGAATTGACATTTACAGTATGCAGACTAGGTTTAAACATCTCTTGATGTGTCTGACTTGAGGCCTAGTCCTTTGTCATATTTTGTTTAATGCTCTAGAATTGCTAAGCTGCTATCAAAATAAGGAGTGACAAAAATTTATTTCTTCAAAGGGCAATATGAAACCATTACTCAAGCTACTTCTCAGTTGGTGATACATCCAAAAGAATACAGTAAAATAAAATTAGTTGAATTTAGAACCAGATTGGAAGATAATCCACAAAACTCTTTCTTTTGGCTCTTCATAGCTTTTATTACGGGCAAATAAACATAACAGTGAACCTGGCACCTTTGTCCACTTTACCACTACTCCTTTTAGTTCCACCCACTTTCTGATAAATATTTTTGTGTCTTTGTGTGAGCCATCATATCTAATCACCTTAATGAAAGCACCAACGTGAACCACAGTCAAAAATTACCTCAGCTAAGCAGCTAAACAGCTTGTTCTGATATTTTCTATTGTTGTCTGTGCCACTTGCTCACCCGCCATTTTGTCGAGAGGTTTGATGGTAGGTTGAAGGCTGCTATCCTGTGTAATATACTGCTGATTGTTATTCTGCTGGTGTGTCCAAAGAGAAAGCAGCTGTTATTACTGTTGTTGTTGTTGTTGTTGTTCTCCATCTATCCTCACCCCGTGTGAAGAAGTATTCTGATTTCTGCTGATGATTTGTTTACAGATGCCTGCAAAGTATTGATTCATCAGTTTCCCCCCATTTTTTTTTTTTATTCTAAGTGAGACTGTTTGGTTTGTCATTTCGTGAATCCTGTCTTTGTTTTATCTGTGATTAAAAATGTTACATATTTTCTTCCCCACTTATCAAATTGAATGCAAAAGTAAATACAATAAATAAATGAGAAGAAACATCCACAACTTTATGTGTGATTAGGAAGACTGTGGCGTGAGGTCAGGCAGGCACTCAGAAGGTTAAATAAGCAGTGAGAAAGAAGGGAGACAGATGGACAGGCAGACAGACAGGTAGACAACCAAGAGGGTTGGTTTTGACAGTGGTATGGCAGCCAGGGTCTCCCTACAGCTTGCATTATTGATGTTTTTTTTAAAAAAAGCTGCTGCCCCTACTCATTGGTAACAGTGATTGTTGGGGGGTTGGTGCTTTTTTTTGTACCTTTTGCCATATAAAAAAAAGCAGATAAAGATGAAGTTAAAATCTAAGACAAACTAAACTAAGTAGAGCGGTATTAACATGAAACAACTATTAATGATAGGGGAGATCCATAATATGATACCATACTAATTAGTCCACAATAGACTGCTATAGCATAATCACTTACACCAGAAAATTTCTTGAGCTTGAGCAGTTGCATCCATGATGAAGGTTTTAGTTACTCTAGTTTTCTCCTCACCCAAGCAGGTTTACTAATGAAGTTAAACTAGCCTCAGTCTTCTAAAGCACTGGAGGCTGTAGATTGTGTCTTTGATGTGGCTTCTAAGGGTATTAGAGGAGAGAGAAGCACAAGGGTCAGGGTCAATACAAAGCTAGGATCACTATTCCAAGGTCAGGGACAAATCAAATATTTGTAATGAACAATGAAAAAGGTGAAAGCTAATTGAATGAACAGTGGAGAGGAGAATGATGCCCAGCACTCTTTGCTTTTATGCTTGATGTTATGATTATGAAAGAATGAAGAATGGTAAATAGGTTGGGAAACAGTGATTAGTGGATTAACTGAGGTTGTTAATGACCATTTTACAGAAAGGGAGACGGTGAAGGCGATCCTTCAGGCGGCAGACAAACAGACTGAGTGGGAGGTCCCTGGGCTCATCTCCAATGCATGTTGCCCTGCATTAGCACTGCAGCCATCCCACAACAGAAATATAGAGAGAGAAAGAGAACCTTGATAGATGGATGAAAGTCTTCAATCATCCATCCATTATTCATCTGTGAATTAGATCTTGCCTGAATGAAGTGGACAAGAAGGGGAAGGGGGTGGGAAGTTGGAGGAAACAGGGAGTGAAGGAGAGAGGGAAAAGTATGGGTTGGTTTAGAGGAGGAGGGGTCTAGACAGCAACTGTTGTGGTGTTAGGAAATGGTGAAGAGTTCAGATGACGATGTGGCTCCAGTGGAGGTGGTATTTTTAGATTTTGGGCATTTGACAGAAGCCTGGCAGGATAGGGTTTCCACTGATGTAAAATAGGATTTGAGATGTAGAAAAAAAGGGAGCATTGAAGGAGCATAGGTAGTAGGAACAGGCAGATGGAGAGGAGAGGAAACTTGTGTTTTTCAGGGAAAGAATAGAGCTGATAGATAGGATAGATGTGGGAGGAAAAGAGCATAGTGATGGTAAGATGATTTGAGGTTTCGAGGTACAGTATCTTATAAGTTTATAACTGATAAGTTACTGAACACTTAGTCCAAAGGGCACACGAAGGGCACAAAGGGCAGATTTCCTGATGTTAATGCCTAAGGAAAATTATCTGAATGAAGATGACTGGGGCAGACTGATCTCTACATCTTGTGTAGATAATGATTTAGACCCTTTTCTGTATATATAAATCATTTAATTTGTAAGCTTAAATAAACAAAAACCACTGATCAGATGATACGACTGTCTTCTAGGTGCACAAGCAGAGAACACCTCTTCAGTTGTGCATTCCCAGCAGTGACCTCAACAATCTTAAGTATGAGAATGTAACAGGATCTGTCTGTTGATTAGTCAACGGTTGGGGTCTAGGGGACTCGGTGTATTTGTTTAGGCAAACCATAAGCTAACCTCCATTATGAGCAAGTTATTGTATTTAATCAGCGACATGAAAGCTAATCAACAACTCTGGAAGTCTGCCAGCAGATCAGCCAGGCTCTGCTGAGTGTAACCAATCAGTTAAAGTTGACCGCATGCTGTTAATTTAGCATGGATTCACACAAGGCTGTCCTGATGGATTCAAGTGAATAGTTCTCTTTATTGACTGCATTTTGCTGCTGACATATAATAAAAACTTAGCAGTGAATTGCAGATGTAAATGACATGCACACACATGTGGCATCTGTTGTGGATGCAAAGATTTAAGATCAGAAATCTCAGTGTTAGAAAACAATAATACAAATCACAGAAGTGGTGATGTATGGATAGAGAAAAGAGAAGAGACATGTAACCTTGTCTCTATGTGTGTTTTGATGTTTTTATCTTCTCACACTGCCGCTCTCTGCTGCACGCACAATTTACTGCAGAAAGGTTGCCCACATACACATGCACTCAAAGGCACTCACACACAGGCACATACGGTACTATGTACTACAGGGATGTGGGTGTGATTGTAAGCTATAGGTGATGACCGCAGGTCCATATGTTGATGCTTAATTTTTTTTTTTAAGCCTGCAATTTTATTTTGTCCACTGTGCTGTGTATATGTACAAATATAAAGACCTACTCATCATTGTCACTTTCTGGTTTTAACGTTTTAATTTGTTTAAAAAAAATGTATGTGTGCTTTCTGAAGATTATGAAGCTGTTATTTGTGCTATTTTTAAAAGTCAATAGTGATATATTTGTCATGCGTGTGTGTGTCATCTTGATGAGTATTGGTCTTGTAATGCAATGTATGTCTGTATGTGGGTGTGTTTGCACTGTATGTGTTGGTGTGTGAGTAGGGCATTGCAGAAGACACGGTGTCCTTCACTGTACCAGGGCTGCATCCTCTCTCTGGAGAAATGCCCAGAACCTAATTCAGATTGGCTTTAAGGCTTGGAAAATTTGAGAAAATATACCAATCACATAATGCTTAAATTAGACCGTTTCTTCATCTTTGTATTGCTGTATTGACTCTCGGGTGATAGTCCAAACAATTAGACGCTTCTGCACTACACCTGGCAGCTGAGGGATCAATTTCAGAAATGATATTTGATAGAAACATTTCTCTAGCAGCAGAGACTTTAAATTGAGTCTGGCCTCTTGAGGGCCCATTCCAGTTTGTGTATGGATGGTGGGATACAGAGGTGGCATATATTTAAGATTGGTGTGGTTTCATATATATTTTTTCCTAGTTGCCCATGGACAAAATTAGAGAAACACATTCAAAGGAAAAAAAGATGAAGGAAACCATATTGAGGGGCACTGAGGGTTGAGAATAATGACCACTACATTTAATAGTTTTTATTTATATGTATTTATTTCAGGGACTATACATTGTCAAATACAAGCTAGTTGTGCATATATAGGGCAAAATGCAAATTGTGTTTTTCAGGCCTTGTCCCCAGTTAGTCTTGTAAATGAAATCAAAACATCTAAAACAAATAGCAGACAAAACAAAAAAGTAACAGCGAAAATCAGAGTGCATATACAAGTCTGTGTGTGAGAGAGAGGAAGCAAAAAAGAAAAAAGGAGAGGTGACATTGCTGGTAATTGGAGGAAAGGAATCTAATGCCTCAGGGGCCTCCTTTCCCAAGCATTGCTATTACTGACATAAAAAAGTGTGAAAAAAAAAAGAAAGACCTGGAGGAAAAAATAACATAAGAGCTCTTTCATTTGCTTATTCAGTGACTTATATTCAGTATACATTTTAACTGCTTAACTAAGATGGCAGAAATAACTAGCCTTAATTAAAGTTTAATACTTTTGAGTTAATGTAGGGGGCAGAAAAATATTGGTTCAGATATACGTTCTCCTCCCATTTGCACTATATTGCAATCTTCTAATCCAATGACAAGAGAAGAGAAAGAGATATCAATAATTCATATCAATTGTTCCCACCTGGAGTGCCTGTCGGTTTTTATATTAAAGGCTGAATTATTAACAGAATTGTGTATGAGATTGGAAATATTGCAAACCTCACTCTGATGCTGGCAGCTGAAAAGACAACAATAAAGGAATAGATTTAGAGCATTGTATTTTTTTATGTATATTGGTGTTGAAGCGGGATTATGTCACACTGTAAGATGACTGCCTATAGTGCCCATAGCCTCTCTCTCTCTCTCTCTCTCTCTCTCTCTCTCTCTCTCTCTCTCTCTCTCTCTCTCTCTCTCTCTCTCTCTCTCTCTCTCTCTCTCTCTCTCTCTCTCTCTCTCTCTCTCTCTCTCTCTCTCTCTCTCTCTCTCTCTCTCTCTCTCTCTCTCTCTCTCTCTCTCTCTCTTCTGTCAGGACCGTTAATGTTCATTATTCTTAATAATTCCTCTTAACCACCCCAGCTACCATATGCTGGCCTCGGGAAATATGCATATTTCATATCCTCTTCAACATTTGATTAAAATATTCATTTCATGATGTATGTTAATCATAACAATTACAATTGGTTATTAAGTCCTGGGTGTACATTACATTTTTACTACATTTTTGTGCCTGATTGCATGATCTCTAGCTTTCTGCCCAGCCAATTCAAGACATGGACTTTCAAACAGCTACAGTATATTATAAAGGAGAGATAATTCTCAGTTGCTTTTTCAGCACAAACAGTTTCTCCCTGTTTAGCATTTCATCCTCGGGGCAAACTACACTATGTCTTTTTGACAAGTGCCATCTGATAATTAGCTCTCATAATCACCCTATTAGTATGCAGCTCAACCGAGCAGAGAACAGTTTATTGTTCCCCTGGCCTAAGTAGCAGCCATTTATAAGAGGATCATTGTAATTTTTTCTTTGGGTTTTTATGAGAATGACTCAACTGTAATGACTTGTTGCATTTGTATCTCAGAAACATTTGTCTTGAATGTAGTCAGGAAGTCAGCAAAATAGTAGTAGGTGTAATAAATCCCTTATTAGACTTGTAATATTTTAAAAGCATTTTTGTAGCAGTGGGGGGAGTGTTTCTGTGTTTCAAAGATTGTATCACAGTAGGATTGAAACCTTATTTTCTTTACCTTTTTTAGCTAACACACAAAGCCGAGCTGAACTTTACCCATCATGGTTACCATGGTACCAAAGAAAGAGACCAGAATCACTTGAGCCTTGTTTTGTTCATGTGCTATTCAGTACCCAAACAAAAAAAACATAGACCATCTCAAACTAAAGGCCGAGTTGTTAGGTTGAATTTTAATACTGTCAAGCATGTGGATAAACTTGAAAACACTAACGGAGAGAAACTGATTCTTCCACACAATGCATCTATGTGACAACTTGTATTTAGTAAGATGAAAATCAAAGAGCCCAATCAAACACATACCAGAGAAGGAAAGTGGGGGGACCCTTTGGATGGCCTTTCAGGCTTCAGAGGAGAAGATGGCATGAGAGAAGACCTATTGTCAAAAACCCCTCCTGAGCAGAAGAGCCAAAATAAAGGCAGCCCACAGGTAAAGATAACAGAGCCCAGTCTACAATTAAAGACCCAAAACTGGTAACTGAATACCAGTTGCATGTCTCCAATACCAGAATTAACAACACAAGGGAAAAAGTGAGTAAAAAGGATAAAGAGGAGCAACCATGTGGGCCAGACAGAGGAGATGAAGGATAGACAGAAGGGTGATTTAAAACAAATGTGTATTAATCATTAATTATATTCATGTGTGATTACTATAGAGTGTATCATTATTAGAGTTGATACTGTGGAAGTAAAATGTATTATAGCACTGGGTTTAAAATCATAATCAAATTAAACAATTTATGTCAAGAATCAGTTGTTAATGGTCAAATCAAATTTATTTTGTCTTTTACCTAGTGCATGTATGTTAGTCATATGGAAGCTAATTTGATGTAAAATTATGACAATTATCTTATGTAACTGCACTAACTAGTACAGATAATGTTGATTAAGGTCTGTACAGACACATACAGACACAAACATCCATCAGAGAAATGTGGGGTTCTGATTTTGTGGTCTGTTTGTACTCTGGCAGATGAAAGGCATTATTGGGAATTTGGAGCTGCATTGCTTACTAATGGGTTACAGACAGCAGCTGCCTCTCCTCTACATGCTGCTATGCAAACTCCTCTTGCACAGTATCTACCCCATGCTGCTGAGTGACACACACAGGACTCTCACGCATACCCACACAGATGCCACTAGGAATGGATACCCCTGGATGAGAGTCTATGGGCACTTAAACATATTCTATACAGCATGCTTCCCAAACACCCTTCCGTAAATGCACAACCACGGGTTTGTATATCTGTACTTGAAAACCCCTTGCTGACATTATATACTTCATTGTTTTCATCAGAAACATATTTGTTAGTACAAATATTCTCTAATGGTTTGATGATACTAATTTAATTCTGTACTGGCAGAAATTCTCTAACTACCTGCCATAATAATTCCTCCAGTTAATACAAAATGACAATTATTTGCAGTATTCATATAATTTTTGTCCTACATGAATTTGCTTTGTCAGAAATTAGGGTACTTCCTGGTTATTTTAATCAGGTTAAAGATATGACTCCAAAGCACTGCAAGGTCACTGTGCTCCTAATCAGATTGAGTGAGGAAATTGCTCTTAATCCAATAACGGCAAGTATTCGATTCCTTCCTCCATGCCTGGATGGCAAAGGTAGTAGAATGGCCAGTGTGATGGCTCATTCATAAGTTAGAGTTATAGCATTACAATGAAGAATTTGAAACAGAAGATTCAAGGGGACTATTAAGCTTGAAAATTTAACGAAATGTTTTATATTCTATATGCTATAGCCTCAGCATATGTTTGTAGCTCAGGTGTAATAATGAAGTCAGTGTGGGACATAAAAGTCCAAAAAATAATAATTTTTATATATATAATTTACAGTTAAACAGGTGTTTCTTCTGTTTATTGTGTTCCACATTTCATTCTCATTCTTCTATTTCACCTGCTTTTTTTACACCCTTTGGAGCGTCAAATCCCTCTACTTTTTCCCTTTTTATTTGGTTTCTTTTAAAGTTTTACTACCTTTTATTGCATCTGCACCTTACTGATCCTCTTATGATTTATTCCTGCTCAATTTTGTTTCTATTTGTCCTTTTTACTCTGTTTGTTCATACAGTATATATTCATTCCAGATAGAATAAATACTGTCTGTCAAGTGGTGTTACAATTTAGAAGATTGCAGAATAATACTGCATACATCTAAACCTTAAATCTGTCCTTTGACTTAACATTGGGCTGTTGTGTATTTGAGATGCATTCAAAGTGTTCTTGGCTGCAATGTCAACTCTGATTGACTGAGGAGGTTCTAGACATTGAGGGAAAAAGCCTTGTTTCACTTTTGCTATTCTGATAGCTTCCCGGTAGTGTTTGTGGTTGTTGCATGTGTGTCAGTGTGTTTTTCGAAATGTTTTTCTCCTTACATTTGTCCTCAAAGTGAAGCTATTTAGTGTGACTCTTATCAAGAGGCTGCAGCTGCTGTTGTGAGAATACTGCAGCAGCCTAGAGGGACATACACACAACTTGTTTTGCCAGCATTAAGCTAAATGGCATATACCCCTAAACAAGTAGGAATAATATTATATAATATTAATAATATTAAATATATATGTGGGACCAGTTTTGGTTCCACTCTTCAGAGTAGAATTAACAGCAATGTACACTGACTGACGACTTTAAGTACACCTTGATGATACTGGGTTGGACTTCTCTGTGCCTTTATAGCTCCCTTAATTCTTTGTGGTTTAGATTCAGGTGCTGGAAACTTTCCTTTGAGATTTTTGTCCGCATGGACTTAATGGCATTATGCAGTTGGTGCGAATTTGTCAGGGTGCACATCCATGTTTTGACTCTGCTATTCCACCACATCACCCAAGGGTTATATTGGATTGAGATCTGATGACTTTGGAGGCTGTTTGAGAACAGTGAAGTCATTCTTATGTTTAAGAAACCATATGTTGTGACATAATGTGTTATCCTGCTAAGATTAGCCATCAGAACATGGGTACACTGTGGTCATTAAGGGATGGACATGGTCCGCAACAATACTTAGGTTACCTGCGGCATTTAAACAATACTCAGTTTGTACAAAGGGCCCCAAAATTTTACTAATGATAATAACGATCAATAGTGTTTCAGTACAGAATATGAATAATAATGAATTTGTGAGGTGGAATTGTAGTGTGTTGTACATAAATGGAATAGAATATATAATTATTGCTAGTCTTAACTTTTGGCAACAGATGCAGTCTGATGACGATGATGATGTATTAGAAGCAAAAGCAGCATTCATGCTGTCGGTGTGTGTTACCTCTGCCCTCCTCTGCTGGCTACACTGGAGGTTAATGGATAGTGAATTTCATCCACTGCTTCAGTGTGGCCTCACTGTGTCTGATATTAGTTACAGTTGTGGAGACTGGGCCCTTACTCTGCTTAGATTAATGGCTCCAGCTTGGACTATTGACACAACACTTATCTTGTTTTTATGAGTCCAGAGGCTTTTGTCTATAAACCTTAGAGACATATGTGTGCATAATCACACGTGGAGAATTGTACAACAAACCCACCTAAACTAAGTCTCCTACTCATACACTTCAGTTAAAGTTATATATGCCATTCAACCTCTCTAACTCAATTACTATTTCCAATCCAATCTAAATAGCCCTGACCTCAAGAAAAACTGAAGAATGTCAGCTTTTTCTTACACCATACGCCCACCACACCATCTGTGGGTTTTAAAATTTATGTAAACACTTATTTCTAATGTACCATATTCTTTCACACAACTCAATGGTTCAAATATACTTTATTCCTATTTTAAAACAACTATACAGTGACACTTGACAAGTATAGAAGAAGAATTAGGGACTTGAATTTTGTGACTTATTGGCACCTCAAATAGAGATAAGCCCCTTTCTGACATGCACTAGACATTTTCCTGACTTTGTCCAGAGGAGGTGTATGTGAGAACGAAAATGTCCGAGTGAGATACAGCTGACATTATCCAGACTAAATCCTGCGAGCCTCCTAGCACAATGTCTGTATTATGTGCATGAGCTTGTGCGTGCAGCATATTGGTCTGTCTCAAAATGTCGGTATTTAAAGTGAACAAGTGGTAATGTTGATGACTGAACCTTTATGTATTTAATTTTTTTAGATGCACGGCTCCAATGTGCTGTAAATAAAACAATTTTTCCTACAGCTTAAGTTTTCTATCATCTTGTGCCTCTTGTGCACACTGACCACACAGTGAGGACGCTCGCTGCGTGTGATAATAATATTTATGTCTGAAACGCATCTCCCTACAATGTCCAGCCTTAGAACTGTGGGCCTAAGACTTGACTTCTTGTCCTGCTTACCGACCTTGACCTCGGCTCAACCATGACCTGGAGTCCCTGTGTTGTGATCTGAAGTTTGATTGTCAGGTCATTGTGGAAGGATTTTTCCGTGTCAGGCATCTTGTTGCAGGACTTTTATCTTCATCTCCATTTTTAGTTGGATTGGATCCTTTTCAACCTTCATCCCCCAGATCTTGGTAGTCTGACACTGTTTCAGCATTAGATTCTTTTTGAGCCTGAAATTGCTGCTGAAGTGTGTTGCTGGCTCCAGAAAGACTGTTTGTTTTTTATTCACTTGAGACTCCAAGTTCATGAAGACACAGGTTTTCTCTGCCCCTTTAGCTCCTCAACATGTTTGAGTAGAACCTCATTTTCTGATGCACTGAAAATGTTGAAGATCAGTCTCTCTCTGAGAAAAAACAGAGTGGCACCAACTCTTTGCTGATCTAATACCAGGGACCCACTTTTATCCAGGGGCTCAGGGTGGGAATATTGTGACATACCACACCAAATAAAGATTTGTTGTAAAAATACTAGCGCAGTTGATAGCTAGTTAAAGGTCAAAGGTAATAAAGGCTAACGTTACCAATGTAACTTGAACAACTAAGTGTTAAGAATCTGCTTAGCTACTAACAAGATTGTCGACTTACAGTTGAAAGACTGGATTGATTGTTCAAAAAGAAACATATGTTGAGTAAAGTTACAGACAGGGTAAACCAAACTTTGTATATTGCTAATGTGTAGTTCAGTAGGTTTTCAGAAGATCAGTGAAAAACAATATGAGAATGGGCAGATGAGATGTCTCCGTAGACTCTGCTTCCTGTGTACGTAAGGATCAACAACAAAGGGAGAACCAAACATCACAGTAACTGTCAGCTACAGTTAGGTTAACAGATTGCCTTGCCCAAATTTATGTCTGTCAGCTTGAGGGTGTGTGTGTGTGTGTGTGTGTGTGTGTGTGTGTGTGAGAGAGGGAGAAAAGAAGAGAAGCAATATTGAAAAGATTAGTCCTAATACACCTTATGTAACCATTTGCAGCCTTTGTTGAGGTGCTGTCCTAACCAATACATACACACAGAGGTCTGACCAGTGAACATACTGTACATTTTAATAGAAATGTTTTCATCTCTCAGATTCAGAAAGATTTTGTTGCGAGACTCACACCTGCAGTATTCCAATTCCTCATTATGTTTTGTTAAAATTAAATGTGTTTGTTGTCATGGTCTGATTCTGATTCTCTACATGGGTAGGTTAGTTTAAATTATTTTTGTTTTGTTGAAGAAATGGTGACATAAGGAAAGAAACAAAAAGCATATCTAATCCTCGGGATACTTCAACGTCAATAAAATAGGTTTTGATACTTTAATATTAGGCTCAGTATACTGCATAAACAACAAAAATGTATTTAGAGGAAATTATGATAGCTAATGGAGATTAGAAAAAACAATGGTTGGCTCAGATCTGATATTCAACAACCTGCTTACTAATTACTTCTCTCAGTTCAGGTAGATGCCTGTATGCTGTTGTATTAGATCAGACTGGCTTCAACCTCTTTTACACTGATGGTTCCTTGACAATTGAATATACAATACCCTGAGCTGGTTGTCCGTCATAATAGCTACCTGCTGAACAGCAGCTGCTTGACATCAGTCATAATTGGCTAAAGTGGGAGTTGATTTTTGCAATTGGGTGAGGGTGGCTAGATACAGGCTGATGATGCTTGCCGTTCAGTTGCCTGGATACAGGCATTCCTCACTGTGTTAGTGGCCTTGGCAAAGTGACAGACATTATAAGTGCTCTGCAGAGGAATTTGCCAGTCTGTTGGTTCTTCTGAGAATCTCTTTATCTGTATATTGTATGTAATAGATCTATGTTGTTCAAATGTAAAATGTGTCAAACATACAAGCCTGAAAAAAAAAAATGTTTTATGATATTAATTTAAAAACTATGTCTTTCTCTTAATGCTTGAGCTTTTGAATAGTGATGTCTGAATGTCAAGCCCCCATGTCAGTTTATCACTTTTCTCCAGAACATCATCTTGTAGGATTGCTATTACGTTTTGTATGAATGGATGGTGCTGAGAGGATGATTCATAATGATTGTGGTCACCTAGTACACGTGGTCACCTCATGACCATCAGGGTAAATGCCACCATCAGATCACAATTTTTAGTTGAGAGACAGTTTGATCTATAACATAATCTAAAAGGACTTCCACTAGATTTGCTATAGAAATTCATGGTTTTCAAAGAAGAAACCCTGAATGTCTTCAAAATGTTTAGAGACTTATAGTATTGACCAACTAAACCCTGTATACACTTATGTGTAATGCAATATCATTTTGGTTCTTAAGGATGACATGAGCCATGTGGTTGGTTCTTTGGTGCTGCACGCTTTGGCTGCATTGCAGACTCTGAGCTCAGTAGATCGCTTACTAATTTGTTTCTCTTGGTGTAGAGACAGAGGACTATAGGATTGATATTCCTGGACATTTGTGGTCTGTGTATGTGACACAGAGGCTTAGACTGTTTGTCAGTGGGGGCTCATTTTCATCTCTCTGGGAGGTTGGCTACAGATTACTGTTAGCCCCTGAATGTATTCTGCTGCTGATTTGAATTTGGGGCTCAGTGTTAATTATGCACACACACAGGACACACACACACACGCGCACACACACACACACAATGTCTTTCTTTAATAGGCATAGATAACCTAACCTTTGCTGCCATGTCTACTACAATAATGGAAATTGTAGGGAACAGAATTTAACAGTGAGATAAAGAACAAAGTTATCAACTTTCTGTTAGTGGGATCAATCAATCAAGAAGTGAGATTTAGGTCTGAGCTCTGAGTGTAATAGCTGACATATATATATATATAGCATGTAGGTGAGGTTGGGCAGGCACAGGTAGGCATGTTTTTACAGGCTAAATTCAATGACTTTCTTTCAAGTCCTGGTGTTAACATCACCTTAGCAATGTCTGCCCATCCCTCTTAGTCCTCCAATGCCAGTGACAAGCTCCTATTGAACCCTTGGCTCAGTTGCCTTGACAACTGTTCTGTCATTGGGCGGGGCACCACTCACTTTCTCAGTGATTGTGCGATAAGTGCTACAATTATGTAAATTTTGCCAACCAAAGTGTTTTTGCACATTAAACATAGCTAGCTGAAAATCTCCTTGCATGATGCTTTCAGATTTTTAACGTCTGTAGCCGACAAACCTGCATTGTAGCATTACGGCCCCCCCTCTGATCCCATCCTTTGTTCATCCTTTTCACTTTATTCCATATGGGATTTCTGAAGCAAATGTGACTGGTGGAAAGAATCAAAATACCGTAAAAGATAAATGAATAGATACAGCATTAGAAATTGAAATAAATTGCGGTTTCATATAGCCAGTGTTAGTCATTAAATATTCCATATTACTGGTGCTTTTGATCTACAATTCTATTATTGAATACTGTCTTTTTAGTGCAAACGCAAATTGTAGGCCTGATTTTAGTACACTATATTAATAAACATCTAGACCTCTAATATTGTCAATATAATAATATAACAATTTTTATCATGGGGAGAAATCTTAATACAGCATCACAGATACTGTAAGTCACAGCCCTAGTTTAATCTGTTTAAAATCAAATTGTGGGGTTTACACAATCCTGTTAGTGACTTTTTAAGTACTGTCTGGTTGTCTGTACATGTGCTAGTTTACATTTCGAGAAGAATTTTTTTTTGCTATCAGGAATAAGCCTCTCCCAAAGAGACACACTCTCAGACCCAATAGAGTTATACCATCAGTGTTGCTACAGAGTTTGGCTTTGGCATGGTTTCTATGCTGCTACAAGGCTTAAGGCGTTTTGCTGGAGGGCTACGGCTTGGATCCTGTCCTGTCAGTGTGTAGCCATTCTTCTCCCTGTTGTCTCAGTAGCTTTAAATTTCATCAACACCAAATCTAACTGTATGTAATGTGTAACTTTTTACATATACTGAATTATAGTTAAATGGTAAGTTCCGTTAGAGAATTGCCACTTAGAGAATCCACTTGGTGAGTTCTGATCTAGACATTAGATTAACTATAGAAGGAAATCATCTGACTTGTGTAGATAAAAAGGATAGGCCCAGGTACATTGATAATGATTCTTCATAGGTGGTGGTGGTGATGCTATACTAAAGACCACACCTGTGGAGGTTTGTCCCTTCAGCCCTTGTGAGTTTAAGGAGAGTTAATGCTTTAATGTAGAAGTATAGAAATTACTTAATTTTACTCATTATTAATTTTACTCATTCAATTTTACTAGTCTTCATTTAAATTGTAATGCAGAACTTGGTTGAATGCACAACTAAACACCTCAATCAGCTGGTACAAGATGATATAGTTTACTGCTGTTTCATGTGTGTCTAAGTGCACACTGGTTGGTTGAAAGGGCTCTTTTGAACTTTGGGGCAGTACTGGTCTTTCAGTCGCCTACGCTCTCTACACCTGCTCTCACTCTCTCTTAGCATCCACCTGTCCTCCCATCAAATCCCTTTTCACCTCCTATACAACTACAGCTACAGGCTCTTTTATCTACTCTCCCTTGGATGAGGAATGGATGTTTGTGTGTGTGTTCATATGTTTGTCCCCACTGAAGTGAAGAATCACAGAAATACGAATAATTCATCAGCAGCATTTGACCTTTTACCTTATGTGCCTTAGTCATTCATCATGTCCAGATCAGCTGTCTAAAGTAGATGACTGCTGCTGATGCTTTTACGTGATAGATGTGCCCACACTCATACATGCACGCCCACACACACACGCACAAACATGGCAGCAGAGTAAGATCAGTTTGGACCCCTGGTGTCTCTTAATTGACATTAGAATACTAATAACGACAACAACGGCCGCAGAGGTCACTGTAGTTAGGAGCTCAAAGTGTGTCACAAAAAACACATTGTATTGTGTTGTAGGTGTATGAAGTTGAAGTCATAAGAAGTATAAATTGTTAAATTTTATCACTGAAATTATTAGTTTATAAGTTGATTAGCAGAGAAGTGATTTCTGACATAATTTCTTGTTTTAGAGTTAAAACAAGTTGCCAATTAATTATACTGTCGTTGATTAAGCCCGTCACTTTAGTTATTTGTTATTTTAATATTAAATAAGATTGTTGTGGAACGTACTAAATATTTATAATTCTGTTTAGATGAGCGAGACAAGCCTAAAAACCTTTTGCAGGAAACAAGCTGAACTCCTGGTTGTGGTGTTCAATAAGTCTGGGTCCCTGAAGGCTTCCACAGCTCATTACCACATCAAGATTTGTAGTTAAAAAAAAAAAAGAAAGTACGTAATCATACTAATCAATTAGTTAATATCAATCAATTAGTTGGGACTGGGGGTGGCAGTGGCTCTATTGGAAGAGTGGGTGCCCACCAACCATAGGGTCAGAGATTTGACTTGTGGTTCTTCCCGACCACATGTCGAAGTGTTTCCCTACACACTTACACTAAACATTTAACAGCCTATCCACATTCCCAGCCAGGGATAGAGCCAAAAGCACTAAAAATAAATAAATCTGTTATTTGGTAAAGTAAGCATGACATGATTTACAGCTAATTTTCCTGATTCAATTAATTATTTTAAGCCACTTTTAATATATTTTTAAATGTTTTGATTTGTTTTTGTACTCTTCTGTAATAGTAAAGTAAATAGCTTTGGGTCTTGGACTATGGACAAAAGAGATCTACTCTGAAAAACTGTGATCGACATTTTATAGACCATAAAATAAATATTATGTAAAAAAGTATGAAATATTACTATCATAACAGTAATTGTTAGTTGCTGCACTCAAATATTTGTCCTTTATCAAGCAAAAAAAAGAAACAAAGATTTAAAACACAGACTTGTTCAAGCTTCTGTGTGGAGCTTTTGCTGCATTTCTCAGTACCATGAATTAAATATGTCTGGATTTAAAGTGTTAAGTGAAAGAAGCAATTTGAAAACATTTTTTGTTGGTACTTCAGATTAAACCATTATAGTTTGGGATTCATATTTGAAAATGAACATGCAGAATAATTCATAATGAAAATAATTGTTTGTATCAATTCTAAAATGTTGGTTAGACTGGACAGTTACAGTTTACTAAAATTAATAAAAGTACTGAACGCCTTTTTCATCTTCTGTTTATGTGTATTAAGATGTGAAATCAGCTCAAGCGTTGCCTGGTTTGGAATTTTACAGAGGGACAAAAAGGGTCATAATAGAATTATTTAGATTGACATGTTGCTGTATCTATGGTACAGTAACCAACCATACGGATTACCAGGCCATTGGTGTACAACACACAGAAAAACACATGTGGGGCCTCACTAGAAATTGCAAAGAAGGGGCTATACCCTCCTTTACAAGCTGAACAGAAGAGAAACATGATAATTGGTGGATGGACAGAAAAAGAGAATGTTTTTGTACCTGAAAGAATTAAATTTAGTGGCGTATATGTGAAAGACCTTTGTGTAGATAATTATTTTCATAGTTTCTGATTTATCCTTTCATTTTAGAATGTCAGAGTTCATGGCAGGGACAAATGAATTTCGTCTACTAATTTAGTTTGTTGTTAAATTGTCTTAAATATCTTGCAGTATTCTCTGTTCTCAACATTGGGTCACCTTTTCCTAAAAGCAGACGCCTTGTTTGTCACTTGTTTGCTACCTTGTCTGGCATCTATCCATCTCCTGCTGGCCCCAAGGCCAGAGTCCACTCAGTTGTAATCACTCCTCTTTAGCTTGCCAGCCCACACAAGACCTTTCCACTGTCATTTATATTGTTGTTACTTACAGTGTGCACTGTAGCACTTTGAGTTTCTTTGGAGGATGGTTTATAAGAAGAGAGACAGCTTTCTGAACTGTTATGTAGCAGATTTAAATGTCTACTGGTGCGAAGACTAATATAATTCAGACTAAATCTGCTCTCAGATAAAGTTACGAGTGCTTATTGCCTGAACTCTGTGCTTGCCTGAAACATTATACAGGCAAACACTGAACTGGATGACTATGTCCTTTTAAATTCCTTTGCTGCAATGCTAGAACTGTTTGTGTAAACATTTGCCTAAGTAGACAATAATCTTGTGTATGTTATTCTGTTAGTATGTGTTTCTAAGTGCATGCTCACATAAGGATTACATGCCATTTCTCTGGAGGAGGCTTTTACACTGCTGCCTGTTTAAAACACACTCAGGACATAGTTGTCAAACAGACAACTGATGTTTGACAAAATATATTAAGCCCTAGCAGTCAGGTTGTGAGTTTGTAGTTTTAATGTTTAAAATATTAACAAACATTTGCCCTGAAGCAGACATATTTCTAGTGGTGTACAGACAAAAATAAAAGCACAGATTCAACAGCCGAAATTGTTTGTCAGGCTATCCTAAAAAAACGCTTTGTTTAGAAATAGGAAAAACATGTTTCTAGTAAATTGACATTGAATTTTATAATGGCTTGTTTTGTATTCAGTCAAACAATTTATGGAATGGATATTTGAGAAAGAAAATTCAGTGCATTTGTTGGTGCTGATTTCATATTATCATGAGAGATGAATCAAATATTGTATTAATGAAGGATGAAACCCATATTTATAATATTAAATACCCAAAAATACTGTGTCTAGGATGCTCAGACAGCAGTAGGTATGAATACTTGTGGAATCAGCAGGGCACCGGCTGTTGCTGTCACATCCCTCATAATAAAGGCGTTTATGTTGAGCACAGCTATGCTCTGTGGCATTTTAGGGCCCTTAAAGGACAGTTCCAGCCTGCTGTAATGAATAACCCATCAGCTATGCTTGGGACCCCAGCTGCCACAAGGGCCTTCCTGTCACATCTATCATCTGCTGTGGGGGACACTCAGAGGGTGGGCCGCTTAGCCAAAGGAGTGCTGTACAAGTGTGTCTTTACAAAAGGGGGTTGTTTGTTTAAAGGTCTTAGTTCGTGCTATCAGGGTCAGTGGCACTAATGAGCTGTGGTTACTGGAACAAAAACAACAGTAAGAACATTTAAAAATACAGTGTTTGCATATTTTTTTAATTTAAATGTAGAGACAAGGAGAGATGGGAAAATGCATAGGAAAAGGAATTAAAGTGGGGGGGTGGGAGCATGGTGGTGTGGAAGTGAGAGGAAGAGTCCTTGTCCATAGGGATTTGAGAGACACTAGGACTCCCAGAAAACCTGCCTCCATCAGTTCAATTTGCTTTTATTGCTGTCCTGATTAAACTCTCTCTCTCTCTCTCTCTCTCTGTCTCTCTCTCTCTCTCTCTCTCTCTCTCTCTCTCTCTCTCTCTCTCTCTCTCCTCTCTCTCTCTCTCTCTCCTCTCTCTCTCTCTCTCTCTCTCCTCTCTCTCTCTCTCTCTCTCTCTCTCTCTCTCTCTCTCTCTCTCTCTCTCTCTCTATTGCTCACTCACACACAGACACACACATATACACGCTCTTCCCACAGGTATTCTTAGATCCATATAGACTTACCTCTCTGATCTGTCACATGCCTAGCTCCCATGGTAACAGAGACAAAGAGACACAGAAACTTATTAGCATACTTAATTAGCACTGTATATTTGTCTCTATATCTATAGATATCTGCACTGAATAAATGTGCTTTACATTGGTGTATTTTTCTTCATTTATTCTGTGACATGAAACAAGAAATTAAATCACTATAACATACTGAACATACTATAACATACTGAAATAAATACTCAATGGCTTCATTCATTCTGTTTATGATGACACTTTACAAATAAAGCCAAAGTCATTTATCTGTCTCTCACAACTGTAATATTTCTTAAAATGCTGGCAGACATTTTAGACAGGAGGTGGAGGAGCTTTTTATACACATTCTTTCCCAATGGGGTTCTTAGTGTAAAAGCGTTTTCATGTTAGGACTCCAACAAGTGTTGGCTCTCCTATGTAAAGTGTTGATGTCAACCTAAAGGTTAAAAAATTGCCAAATCTGTTCTCTTTGGGTTAGTCTGAATAGGGGAAGGGAGTTCTTCTTTTTAGTTGTGTTTGAGGTGCCCTTGTAAAACCCTTTTTATTTCTGGCCTCTAATAATAAGCCAGGAGCTATGACTATATGTAACTTCCATATAAACACATGCCAAGTGCTGCTTTTCCTGGAAAGAATAAATGATGAAGTAATTCAGCTGTCTGTTTACTGAATTTCTCTTGTAGAAGTTGGAACTATATGTCCTTCTCCAACTAAAACAATCTCTTCTGATCTCTTTTAAGAGCATGCATTTAACTTAGTCTGTGTTCTGGGAAACTAGGCTAGTAATATTGTTTTATTTAAAGATTTATCATTCACTGGTGCCTATTCAATCTCATTCTGCAGTAAGTTGGTGTGCACCGCTCCTTTCCTCTGCTTTATGAGTGTGGTTTAATCTGAGATCAGAGTATTGATTTCCAGGCTCACAGAAAGGGGGCTTTTTCTTGCCAATGCAATACAAAAGTACTGAGTAGGCCTAATCAACACCTATTGATTATTTTATGCTGACCGCTTCCTTCTGTTTAGCAGTTTTCTATGCAGCATGTCTGATCTGAAGTGTGTGTGTGTGTTTTCCTATAAATAAAGAATAAATGAGTAACTGTAAATAATGCAGTAGTGTGCTGTATTTTTACAAATAACACCGTCACACTCAATCATGTTGCTATCATAGAGCCATATCCAGACATGAGCCCCCCCCCTCCACACACACACACACACACTATCAAAATAAGAACATCTGCTCATTCGCATGCATGCACACAGTCACACAGAGATGTGAAAGCAATTGGCTGCAGGAGAAGAGAGGCCAGCTCCCGGAGTTCGTTGCTAATGGCTACAGGATCCAGGGGAGCGGAGAAAGATGTCAATAATGACAATTTCACTCCCAGCCAACCAGCTTTCAAAGATGGGACAGGAGACCTATTCAAATACCAATGCAGGTCTTTTTGTGCATTTATAGTGTATAAAAGTGAGCGCTCGCGCACACACATTTAGATGCTGAAATGGAAAACACATTTTTTTCCCTGGCTGTCTGCTCCAGACAGCCATTTTGGCTTCAGGTTCAGTGTTTGAATAAAGGAGGATTTTAAACTACATCATTATCACTTGATGAGGCTCCCCTTTTCATTATGGCTGCCCTGGTTCTCTTCTGTATGGGGTGTGCTTTATTTGTGACAATAAATTTCCTTAGTCCTTCCATCATTAGTATTAACTGTTTCCAAGAAGCATTACCAATCATCAGGTGGAAATCAGCATTCAGATTTTCACAGTATATTGTTTCTTTCCACTTTAAATGCTGTGTGCTCTCTTATCATAACACATGTCACTCCATCTGAAGAGATCTCTCTCTCTCTCTCTCTCTCTCTCTCTCTCTCTCTCTCTCTCTCTCTCTCTCTCTCTCTCTCTCTCTCTCTCTCTCTCTCTCTCTCTCTCTCTCTCTCTCTCTCTCTCTCTGTCTCTCTCTGTCTCTCTCTCTCTCTCTCTCTCTGTCTCTCTCTCTCTCTCTCTCTCTCTGTCTCTCTCTCTCTCTCTCTCTCTGTCTCTCTCTCTCCCCCTTCTGAAAGTCTTCTCTCTCTCTCTCTCTCTCTCTCTCTCTGTCTCTCTCTCTCCCCCTTCTGAAAGTCTTCTCTCTCTCTCTCCTTCTCTCTCGCGCGCTCTCTCTCTCTATCTCTCTCTCTCGATGGGAAGAGATGATAATAGGGTGTTTGGAATGCTACTATACAAGTAACCCTAATGAGAGGGGTTACATGCAGAGGATGTAGGAACTATGGATACTTCGAAACATCTAGACTAACACAAAAACTACTAGTAGCTCAGTGTTCTAATATCTGCAAGAAATACCTGCTATCATAAATAGAGATTGATGAGGTACAACAGGTCGTGGTAGATTGGAGATTGGATTCCCAGCCCCAATAACAACACACAAGCTTAATGCAGGAGCAGCTGAACTGAGATTGAAGATCATGGCTAAAATGGACACTTGGAACCTCCACGGCAAGTTACCAAGAATAAGTAAAGTACCTTCTGAAAGTCTACTAACAATCCCAACTACAACCATCACTGAGACCAACAAGCTGATATACACCACGGTATATTGGCTATAAGATCAACATAAGACATAAGGTGCAGTATCCTCCATGGAAATGGAGGTTGGAGGATAAAAACAAGGCAACACAGAGAGATGTTAACCAACTATTGGAATTGCAGAAAAGGCATGATTTATCTTAAAAAAACAACAACAAAACAACCCCAAAAACTTCCTTTCTGGTCATCTCAGGACGTGTAAACACTTTTCTAATAGGACTTCGCTTTGATGTTTTCTCCTTGACTTAGATTTTTGCTTGCCTTGTACCTCACGTTTGCTTTGGATAAAAGCGTCTGCTAAATGCCCAGTAGCTGGTGGACTATACAGCGGACCACAGGAACATTCCTGAACAAGATCCAATAACCAGCAACATCAAGTGTGGCACATACCAAGGATACACTCTGTCCCTGCTGCTGTTCTGCATAGGGCTGAACTCCCTTACCATAAGGAACTTTCACTACATGGATAGACGAGACATTGACTCACTGATCCATACCACATGGATATACAGCCAGGACATCAGACCAGAAAATGTAGTAGTTAATTCATGGATCAGACAGGATCCTTTTTGCGGTTAATTACCTTGTTAGAAAACAGCATGTTATGCAATAATTTCTGGAACATTGAACTTTTGGAGATGTGAATTCAGAAGTTTAGAAAAGGTCAAGTTAAGTTCACCTGTAATGGTTATAGTGCATTTTAGGTACAGTCTGAAATTTCATCCGAAAGTTGAATATGCCTAATTTTTTGTAAGGGAGGAGGAAAAAAATAAAATAAAATCAATCAATCTATCAAAAAAATACAAATGTACACACACACACACACACACACACACACACACACACACACACACACACACACACACACACACACACACACACACACACACACACATCAAGTGTGGCACGTGATACCTCCTTATACCACATATATTCTTTCTCAAGACTGGAAGAAGTTCGAGCAAGAGCTTAGAGGGTCCAGTTTTTTTTTTCTCCCTAGCAAAATGGTAACATGAAACATTAGCTGCAATTCTCTTGCTCACTTTTCTTGACAGACTGGATGATGATTAATACCAATCATGGTTGTGCCACACTGAGAGCACAGCATAAAAGTTACTTTAATAAGCCGTGTCCATGTAGTGGAACCCCAATTAAGAGGGTTAAGCTGTCAGTTGGTGATCTTTTAACATTTAGAGTACTCTGCTTTTATCCCTCAGGAGACAAAAGGTGTTTGGCAGGACAGGATTAAGCAACCAATTACTATAGAGCATGGAAAAAAAACTGTAGTTCTTATTGTCAAACCTTGTATCTTCTTACCTGTTTGTGCCCCAAAGGTGTAATCTTTTACAGAGTAGAAAGTGGTCATGGAATTCCATTTAAGCATTGTCTGTATCTCCTTACACAAGAGAAAGGTTATCATTAATAGATTGTTTCACAGAATAAGGCAGTGCAGTAGTAAATATTGTATGTCCACACAAAAACATTCTTCAATACAAAGGCAAACAAATCCCCCTCAGGCTGTTGGCATGTGAGTTCACACTAGTTGGTGAATCCCCCAGGCCTGCCTTCTGTCTCCCTTCTTGGCACTCCTCTCCTATTTTTTTAAATTAGCTCAGTGACTCAGTGACATGTTTTCCAATAGTGGCTTTTGATGTTGCATCCTAGCAAGTCTGCCCTCATAAAGTTTCTTAATGTAGAAAAACACTTCAGAGGTTTCCTCCTCATTTTTAAACAGAAGAAACGGCACTGTAGGAAAACTTTGTGTATTAGTTTCTTTTGATTCAGTTGATCTTGGATAATGGTGCTTGTTGCAACCCTCTCAAGTTTGCTCTTGGTGGCTGGGCAGGGCCACACCTGGTGGGGAAGGACTCGAACCCGCGGCCTTCTGCATCCCAACCTTCTACCGCTGAACCACCAGACCCCCGTTGATGGTTATAAAAGAACTCTGATTTGTTTAGATGTGTTGTTTTTGGTTGTGTTACTGTGTTTACATGCACTTGGGTAACGTGGTTACGGGAAGTCCACGTATAACGTGATTTGTCCTCCACCTCAGACGTTTTAGAAGCCTGGCGCACAGAGTTTAACTGTCTAATGGTGGAAGATGCTTCTTTTTGACTTGCCTCTCTCTCTGCTTGTGGCTGTCTGTCCATGTGTGTTTGTGCCGCAGTAGAGTTATAGAGTAGGGGGAGAGATACATGAAGCTTGTTCAGAACTGAATTTTGAAAAATCCATGGACTAATCAATTAATTAGACTTCTACGAGACACTTTGTGTAAATTAATTTTCTGTCAGACCTTATGTGCACATTGTCTTAAAAATGAGGCTGCATCACCCTGTTAACTCGTTAACGATCTCTCCTTTCATTCATTCTTTCCCTAAGCTGCGTGCAACTTACCGTCTGCAGCCTTTGGTTACAGACGTGTAGTTGGAGAAAGCCGAATAGAAACCTGGTTACTACACATGGTAGCGTAATAATCGTTCTCTGACAGAAATCTACCTGGGGAAATCAAGTAACACTAATCCCCTACCCCAGTTTCGGAAACTGGCTTTCCCATATACTGGACACTAAAGAAATCGGCTTTCCTGAGAAAGCCGACTGTAACCCGGCTACTTAAACCTGGTCACAGAATGTCACCTTTATAAATTGCCAAAGGAATATGAGTCTGCGTTACTGGATATGTTACAGACTGTTTATAAGAACGTGATATTAACATAAAATATCACAATTAATCAAAAAATGTAACTCACTCCAATCACAACCAAGTTTGTTCAGCGTTAATGGCACAGCTCAGCTCATGGGCTTAATGTGTTGTTTTAATTTAATAATAATAATAATAATAATACAATTTTCCTCATAGCAGACATTGCTGACAAACCAATTTTGTTTTATATAGTGGATCTCAAAAGTCTTAAGATGTCTCACAAAGTTTGAGGGGCATGATTGAAGCTGCAAAGTCCAGGCGAACATTTCCCCCCAATTAGATGTATGAGACAGCTTTTATTTCACACTGTTATCAGCTTGCCTTTTCCCTTGGCCTGTATCTACGTTTGGAGAGATGCAGGAAGCCAGAGACACTCTCTGAGATCATCCTGATCTTCAAGGCCCTGTGTGTTCCTTGGAGGAGAGAGAAAGCGAGGTCTGGGCCAAACTTTCCCTTAGCTCTGTCAGAGATAACACTTCACAGCAGCAGCAGCTTAGTCAAATGAGAAAAGGCTGGGAAGACGGGGAAGAAAGAAAAAAGGGAACTGATAAAGTCAGACGATGAGGGAGAGAATTGCTCAGATACAGGGTGACATTTCTTTTTTTTTAATGCACTCTGAAAAATAAAACATAGGAATAATTTACTTTCCTGTCATTCAATTGTCATGAATACAACTTTTTGTGGACTTCCCGTATGTCTGATTGGAAGAATTTGTGGCCTGTTTCTTGTCCCTGGCCAGGGCCACCTCAACTAACTTATGCCCTTGTCTCCCTTATTCCCGCTTAACCTCCTCTGCTCTTCTGACCATACCTGTTTGGCCCCACCCTGAACTCAAAACATATTCACCACAGTGACTTGTTTGTTTCAGCTGTCCCAGATGTGTGTCTCTGTATATTTCGGTATTTACAGAATAAAGGAAACTTTCAAAACTCGATACATGCGAGTAGAGAAAGTCTGGGAATTATAGAGATTATTAGTCTGTAAAAATCATGACCTACTTAATGTGTGTCTTAGAAACTTTGCCTATTAGTATACTTCCAGTCAGCTGTCTCAACAACTCAAGTCTTGTTAAGGAGTTATTCAGGTAATTGCTACGCTGCGCAAGGCTTTCTGTTTCTTGTATACCTACTTAGTATTATGGTTACATTCCTTCAGATAGAACTAGCTTTCAAGCTGAAACTTTTGTCATTTACAATTTTATAAACATTTAGTATGCTTAATTTATATACAATAAGATTAAAATTTTCTTTTGGTCTTTGTGGGATCCAGAGAAATCTAAGTATCATTACATATTATTAATCGTGTCACTCATAACAAACCCAGTACATGTAACTCTTGATCACTTATAGTCACTGTATCTCTTCCTTTTCTCATACACCCATACAAAAAAGACATAATCTCAGAATGTGTTGAATATGCGATTCTCTCCAACATGTCATTTTCACTACACAACATTGGTTTAGTTTAATTTTTTTTAGAGATGCTTAGCTTGCAGTCTGGGAGTATAAATAGTTCAAAATGAATTGGGAGTTACAGTAGTTCGTCATCCTCCCTCTGGTTCTTCCAGGCTTGCAGTCTAGCCTAGTCAGTGTGCATTGTTAATGCTCCTCATGGCCTCGATGAGAGAGATGATTGGTAGAATTAATTGTGGCTGGAGGGTCGAATGGGAATAAGTGAGAAAAAAAAAGGCATGATGGAGGAATGGAGGCAGGGGGTGGATTGTCTGGCTGGTTTAGTGTTGCCTGGCCAGGCACTGGAGGATGTTGATGATGTTTTTGTTAGACATTTACTCTTTTTGTCTCTGTAGATTAATATTAGCCCAGAGTTAGGTCTAACCCATTCTTTGTTATAGCTCATCATCTTTCGTAATTTACACCTGTGTAGGGAAGAGAAAAGGAAAGCTAAAACAGTGCCAGTCATAATGGAATGGCCTCCTCAGCTCCCCTGACAGTAATGCTATCAGTACATACTGTAAATTCATATCCCACAGCGAGGTGTCATTAAATGGGATAAATGGTGTTTGAAAATAGTGACATACAATTTGTGTGTCTCTATTTGTGTGGGCTTGTTTCTACTTGTATGCATGATTGTGAAGAGAGAACTGCTGTGTCCCCTTTACATTTTGCTGGCTGCGGTGTAAAGATGGAAGATATCAGAGGAAACTATTTCTCATCATGTTCTTACTGCTGTCCCAACATTCTCTGTCTCTCCAAACTTAATAGCAACATATTTTTCGCATGAAACAAGTTGTATAACAGAACACAAAAAAGAAACTGAATGTTTTATAGAAAAATCAGTTAGCAAAACATTTCTAAACTGTCAAATATGTGATAAAGAGTGACATGTATGTGTTTGTGTTGGTTGTTGTTTTCCATAATTCCTTATCCCTGGGAGCAACGTAGAGGGTCTCCATGAAGGATTTATGTGCTGGTTTTATGGGGTCACATCACAGAAAGCTGGTATAGGAATATAAGAAGTTGGGGGTGGGGTGTTTGTGTGTGTGAAGAGGGTTTCAGGGGTGAGACTGGTAGGGTTCTGGGGAAGCTGTCTCATCATTTATTCATACAATCTACTGAAGACAGGGTTAGCGGAAAGAAGGGGCTGCCTTCTACAAGTCACCCTGGGAATACTGTAGGTCAAGAGATGTTTTTGTAGCTACCAGCATATTTCTTTGTCTGAGAAAGTGATAGAAGACAATGAATAAACGCAACATACTGCAGTGGATGAGATCACACTGTATCTACATTTCTAAAGACAAACCTAGGTTCTATGAATATCTACTGATTATTTTTTTTTGTTTTCACTGGTGTAAAAATGTCCAACAAAAAAACAAAGCATCCCATTTTATAAATTCAAAAATTGAATTGAATGAATTTTTACTTATATTCTTTAATAATAATATACTATAATTTACCAGCTAACCTGGGGAAAAACAAACTAATGTAGGCCTTACAGCAGCTGGCAGTTACTCACTTTATGGATTTGATTTATAGTAGATGAATATTCTTAAATCTAATTAAATAATGTATAGAATATTTTTGTAGCTGTACATAAATAAACACTCCAAAAACGCAGACCCATGTCCAGCCCCATCTAAATGGTATTTGTGACAACAGAAGAGGCTGAGGTAAAGTACTGTACCCAATACAAAGATTATATACAAAAAGTAAAATCACTGATGTTCATATAACTGCATTTGTGGGTACACTCATGTACTTAAAGCATTACCTAGAATATTTGCCTAACCTAAACCATGACAACTAAATGCCCAACCCTGACTATCACCTAAACCTAATTCTAACCTTAATACTTAACCGTCAAACAGCCCTTTGTTGTGATGACTGGCCAAACTGTCCTTCCTGTGATGATGATAGAACTAAAATTTGCCCATACAACAATGCTACACAGACGCTAAACAGAGCCCTATATCACCTCACAGCCCCTCAGGGACAGAATTATTATTCCCAACTGAGATGCTCTATCATCATCTCTTTGCATTGGCCTTACACACAAACACATGCACCATCCAATAACTACCAGGAGGAGACATTTTAACATGGCTAGATTAAAAAGGAGTGGGAGTGGAGTGAATCAAAAATATAGAACATTTAAAATTAACTTGCTCATTAAAAAGCAGAAAAAAGGGAAACATTGAAGAACTTGCACAAATTGGATTAGTTATGTGATTTCAGGACTTGGGATTATTCAGATCTGGGGGAATATTGGTAATACAGAACTCTTTAGTTCAGGATAATAGAAGCTTTTCTCTACATCCTGCAACTTTTTTAGGTACTCATTTGCCATCATATCCAAACTTTTATCTACTGTTGTCATGATCCCCGTCCTGGACCTAATTTTGTTTGTGTTCTCTGGACTCCTCTGCCTCCGGATCTACTCACCCTCACACGCTTTCGTGCTACATTTTTACACCTGTCTCGCTTTTTCTGAAGAACCCTGTCTTGCTGGCTCTGCCTGTTCTCTGGACTCTGTTGTTCTTGTTTTAGTCTGAGGTTTGGTCTATTTCTCATCCTAGTCATTTTTGTATGTGCACATTTTATGGTTTATATCTTTTCCTTGTCCTTCCTGCTCCTAGACTTTTTTCTTGTGTACAGTATCATTTGAATCTGCCCCTGGTTGCTTTCTGTAATGTGTATTTTGTTTCCTGATTTTCCCTGTACTTTCACATTCTATATCAGTAGTAATACTTGTACATACAACCCCAATTCAGTAAAAGTTGGGAGGATGTGTAAAACATAAATAAAATCTAATCAACCCATATTTTATTCACAATAGATAAACAATATATCAGATGTTGAAACTGAGACGTTTTATAATTTAATGGAAAATATTATTAATTAATAATCTGATGGCAGCAACACATCTAAAAAAAGTTGGAACAGGACGATGTTTACCGTTGTGTAGCGTCCCCTCTTCTTTTAACAACTGTCTGTAAACATCTTGTAAGTGAAGAGACTAGTTGCTGGAGTTTAGAAAAGGAATGTTGTCCCATTCTTCAATGCAATGCAGGATATTAGTTGGTCAACAGTCCTGGGCCTTTGTTGCCGGATTTTTCATTTTATGATGTGCCAAATGTTTTCCATTGGTGACAGGTCTGGACTGCAGGCACTGCAGATAAGCACCTGGACTCTTCTCATGCAAAGCCATGCTGTTGTGATGGGTGCAGTATGTTGTTTAGCATTGTCTTGCTGTAATATGCAAGCCCTTCCCTGAAAGAGACGTTTTCTGGATGGGAGCACATGTTGCTCTAAAACCTGTACTTGTACTTCTCAGCATTGATGGTGCCTTTCCAGATGTGTAAGCTGCCCACGCCTTAGGGACTAATGCATCCCACATAGCATCAGAGATGCAGGCTTTTGAACTATCCGTTGAGAACAAGATGAATGGTCCCTCTCCTCTTTAGTCCCCAGGAAATGATGTACATATTTTCCAAAAAGTATTTCAAATTTTCATTCAACTGATGACAGAACAGTTTTCCATTTTGCCTCAGACCATTTTACATGAGCTTTGGCCCAGAGAACATGGCAGCGTTTCTGGATCGTGTTCACATATGGCTTCTTTTTTATTTCTGGAAGACCTTCAGCCTTGTCCCATGCACACAGAGATTCCTCCTGATTCTCTGATTCATTTGATGATTTTATATATTGAAGATGGTGGTATCAAAGTATTCACAATTTTACGTTGAGCTAAATTTTCCTGAAATTGTTCCACAATTTTAGGCGCAGTTTATCACAGATTGGTGAACCCCTGTCCATCTGTCATGTTACTGACCTGTTGCCAATTACCTAATTAGTTGTCAAATGTGCCTCCATTTGTTTGCAGCAATTACTAATTGTTTTTGCCCCCCCTTTTTTTTAAGATGTGTTGCTTCCATCAAATTCAAAATCAGCTAACATTTTCCATGAAAAGGTAAAATGCTTTAGTTTCAACACCTGATCTATTTTGAACAAAATACGGGCTAATAAGATTTGCAAATTCTTGCACTCTGTTTTTACTTACGTTTTACACATCGTCACAACTGTTTTTGAATTGGTAGTTTCTATATTTACAATCATGTCATTTTTTGTTTCATTTTTTATTTATGTCTGTATTGTGCCCCTTTAGGTTACTTGCCATATCTCCTCTTTTATTTTACTAGCTTAGGTTTAGGTGTTAGGCTACCTGCGTCGTGTTTTTCCAATCCTCCTTTTAGGAGTGGTTTTCGGGTGGGCTCTTTAATTTCTGTCCTTAATGAAGCCCATTTCTATTAGCACACCCCTTCTCACTGTCTTTTCACTAGGATCCACCTTTATACAGAAGTTGACAACTGTACTATATTGTCAAATTCCTTTGGCGAACTTTGTTTGACTACAGGACGCCATCTATATTATCGTCCACATAGACTAGAGATAATGATAATACTCACTGTGTAGCTGAAAGAGTAGCTGTCAAATTTACATCATCCTAGATCAATTTAAATATTAAATTGCACAGAACTTGCATTTCTACAGTTTTTTGTAATTAAGTTCAGTATATTTATACTCAATTTTAGGAAAATATAATTATGAGAATTTAATCTTGCTAATGTTGGTTAAATGTAAAGTGTTACGGTGAGATAGAAGTTTGTTTATTTATTTATTTTTCCAAGCAGCAGGAGTCTGTTGGTGCTGTCTCAGTAATTCACTGTTGAGAAGATGAACCTCTGCTTTTGTTCCTACACCTCACACACAAATCTATGAGCAAAACCAGACGTGTGCATTTTCTGTGTCAATACATGCGCACAAGCACCTACTCTAGAGTGTTTAGTAGTCCAGGTTAGGAGGAAAAAAAGAAGCAGTGGTTCAGGGTCATTTCACAACCCCTCTTCTACCTGAAAATTGCCCTCACATCTACGCTTTCATCTAGCTCAACACCACCCACAGTATATCCAGGGTTTGAAATAAATATTCTTCCAAAAAAACCACTGTAAATGTAACTTACACATCCCTTACCTTCAGTAATTTGGAAGATGCTTTTATCTGAAGCAATGTAAAAATAAAGTGTTCAAAGCAAGCATATGTTTTTATGGGAAGACAGTAAAAGCAACATTCTATAAGAGGAATTGTTTCAGTTAATGAGTTGTGAGGGTCAAACAGGGAAGATATATATTTTTTTAACCTTTAATGATTTTGGAACCCTACAGATACAGACATTTTGACATGTATGTGTTTGTGTTGGTTTTTTTTCCATAATTTATATTAAGATTTATTTTAAATCCATCTTTTGGTGTTTATGAAACATACCATAGATGTTTAATAATCCAGACTTAAATTAGTCCTTCCTGTCTCTGTTCTTTAGTGGTTTTTCATACAAATTGTTTATTAGCAGTGTAACCTTTTACTTTGAATTACGCTGCAACTGTGTTGTTTGCCTGCTGAAAGGCTGGGCTGCTACATTAGTCATTCTATCATGAAATACTAGCAAGTACCCTCTCATGAAACTGACCGGGTAGCCAGCCGATCAGTTGACAGTTCAAGGATGCATCCCTCTATACATCCATCCGGTTAGCCAACCATCCATCTGCAGCATCTCAACCAGTGAGCCTGTCAGCTGACGTGTGCTGGCTGGGCTCTGCATGGTTGTGGGGCTGAAAGAGTTGTCACTGCAGCTCAGATGTACTCTTGGGCACATGTTAGATCTGAGATAATCTGTAGTATTATTCTGCTTCATTGGTCTACATTTCACTCATTCTTTTAGTGGAAATAACTTTTTCATCCTGCTCATTAGATGCTTTCTTTTACTTAGTTGCTTGTTCATCTTCAACCTTTATGCTTACCTCTTTTTCTTTCCCTCTCTTTTAGCTGGACTGACACATAGTGTCCTGTTGCAGCAGCTCCAGTAAAAGGTCCATACTGGACTAATCTCTCTTTATATGTACCTATTTTTCACATTCACTCTTCTTGTCTGCCGTTTCAGCTAATCAGTACCTCTGTGTACCTCCGTAGGACCTCTGTTCCTTGTTGGCTATCTTATTCAGCTTTTTTGTCTTTTTGTTTCTGTTGATCCTAATTGAAAGTTTATTGTTGTTTGCAAAATGGATCTAATTGAAGAGACATTTTGTGGTCCCATTTTTTTCTGCTGTCATTATCATAATGTTTTGGACATATAATTGGCACTACTTTCATATATACATCGACAGGTGTGGAACTGGTTCATCGTTTATTTTCCTTGTAAAGGTGTCTGACTTTAAAGCTGCCGATTTCTTTCATCTTTCCATTACAGGCTTACACACTTTGCTGTAAATGTTGGCTTGTGCGCATGTATATCATTGTGTGTGAATAGAGCTGTGATATTGACAGGCTCCTGCCCGGGGCATCGCTTTCTTATTACTGTTTCGAATAGAAAGCCTCTTCATCCAGTAGTTGCAGCCGGGGTTCACTTTATCAAATAGTTGATGTTTGCAAGTTGGTATCACTATTTAATCTGACACTATATCAAAGTTACTATCTAGCAAAACCCACATCTCTCTTTATTCTGCTTGGAATTAATCTTTTCATTTGACGTAGATGCAGTAAACACAGCAGATCTAGGTGGTGTAAGTGCCACATTTATTAATACCTTTCCTTTTTAATCAACCCTTGTGTGATATTTCGCATTATTATCACATTATTTTGTTGCTGCTATGACATTTTCCATATAGTTTATACAAGTAAAGGACAACTGTTGTGGACTGAACTGAACTAAGAGTTTGTGCATGGTTTAGAATAAGAAGAGATCCATCATGTTTGTGTGGGTATAAAGTGTGTGGGCTTGGCAGGTAACTGACCAGTAGCAGCAGGCTATCTGACACCTGACTGAGTTTAAATGAGGTAGAGGATGATTTGAGACAGAGCATCAATGCTGATTGAATTGGCTTTTCCTGAAAAAGACATGCAGGGTTTAGTCAGACAGAAGAGAGAGGGAAGAAAGTTGTTGATTTAATTGTCAGTCTGACTAGATGTCTGTAAATGTGCTTTATATATTTACACATAGAAATCAGCTAATTACCATTTCTGTGTTTCTCTGCTCTTTTTTCGTTCACAGATGAAGACACTGTAAAGAGGCACTATGCTAAGTTTGAGGAGATGTTCTTCCAGACCTGCGAGAAGGAGCTCCTGAAAATCAACACATTCTATTCTGGTATTTATTTACTTAGTTATACTTGCCGTAATAAAGACAAATCACATCATAGTCAAATAGAAATAGCAATTCAGATATAATAGCTACCACAGCTACAATATAATTGTCTGGCTACAACCAAAAGTTGTTGACTGTAATAATTATTTGTCTGTAACAGCTACAAGCCAAGACGTAAAAAAATATGCTTTGTGATTGATTATCTGAAGATTAAATCATGTCAAACAAACTTCTTTCTTCTTGGTTAGACATGTTTCGCTACTTTATCAAGCAGATTCTTCAGTTTAAATAAAGTGGCTAAGGAAGCCAGTTATATCCTCCAGTCCAGTGCTTTGAATAGTATTCAGTGCTCTACAACAGAGAAAACAAACAGCCTCTACACAAGAGGATGGCCCAGCACACGAGAAGCAACACCTCAGGACCAGAATCAGCAGTGTACCTACACTTGAAGGAAAAAGGGCACTCATCTGAGAATGACAATGTACACATTTTGGACAGAGAAGACAGATGGTATGAGAGAGGAGTTTGAGAAGCTATTTATGTTCACATGGAGAATCCTTCTCTAAACAGAGGAGGAGGTTTCAGGCAAAACCTGTATCCAATTTTTCATGCTGCAGTTTCACCCATCACCAGGAAGATTAAGACCACTTCGCATATCCGCCAAGAGAGCCACACCTAATGACCCCCATCTTAGGTTTAGGGAGTTAGGGTCGTAATCGTTACATCTTGATGGCTCCACCTTGTTCCCACCTCCCACCTTAATGAGCCTATTCAGGCCAGAGGGATCAAAGGCCTACTCTGGAGGATATAAGTGGGTTCCCCAGCCACTTTATTCAGACTGGAGAAGCTGCTTGGATAAGTAGCAAAACGTTTCTAACCAAGAAGAAAGAAGTCCGGTTGACATAATTTAGTCTTTGGATAACCAAACCTGGATGAATGAGAATCTTCACTGATATGTGATTGATTCTGCCCTGCAGTAATGCTTCCTTTATCTGCAAATAGGCTCTTATCCTCAACTTTCTGTATGAGGTAATAATATTACGGTACCTTGCATTAAACTCTGATTTCAAGTGTGTGCGTTGGGTTTTTGACCAGTGTGTTCCGCATAGTTAATTTACTTTTTACTGAGCTGCCTTTTTCAGTGCAAAAGGACATTGTGTAACTTGATTGAAGTAGCCATTGGTAATTCAGGCGAGCAGGCCTTCCTGTGTGTATTTCAGGGGGCAAAGGATTACTTGTGTGTCATGTAACATGAGAGGAAAGCTATAATATATTCTGGGATTCTGGTAACAGAAGGCAACCTTCACATCTAGTACTGCAGCCCTATTGGTACTCTGGGTTTTTAAAGACAATCAGTGCGTCCTCTAGGGGCTGTTTGTGAAACTGCAGCCTCTCTGTGTCAACAATGGGCCAAGGGAGTACTTCTAAGATTTTCCCAGCTTATAATCATGAGATATCACTGTCAGAGGAATGGCTAGAGGAGGAAGTACACAGCATATCAATCTCTGTGGGCGTTGTCATCAGGAGGAACTGTAAACCTAGTAGTAGTAGTCCACAACCTTTTTTTTTGTTATTTATTGCTATTGTTTGTTTTACTTATTATCGTCTTATTTCCTTCTTTATTAAACTAGACAATCACTTATTTTTTGATATTGTAGCAACCCACGGTTTATGGGAGCTAACTGTGGGAGGCGTTGAAGCTAAAGCTAAGGCTAACCCTAACTGACTTAGCTAACCTAATCGGCTAGCTTGGGTGCTAGCATGCTAACGTCAACAAACAGTTCAAAATGGCAGGCGGAAGGGAGAACACTTGCGCACCATACACCACACGACCCCAGGTGCCTCAAGCTGTTTGACATAAGCAATCACAACGCAACTCTTGCCTTTTTACAGCTACCTCTCACAACAAAGATAGCTGAGCTTTATTTTGAACACACCCACAAGTAGCCGATCACCGTGACGGCCATTCATACACCCATCACCTTCCCTCACGGTGCCGGCTAACACATACACTTTACATAACAAACCTAAACATGTGAACACACCTAATAACACTAACTGTAACGTAATCATTTAACAACATTTAACATTTAAGCAATTAAAGCACAGCACTATTCAGAACACATTTACCCATAATTCCCTCGGGGCAGATTGCATCCGCCCCCACACTAACCCACTTGCTGGGCCGTTACACTGCCCCCCCCCAAGAGGGTTCAGTGTCCCCACAACCCTCAGTCACTCAGTCCCACAACAAAGTCTCTTAACTGTCCCGGCAGACGTCGAGCACGCGCCGGTCTTTGTAGCGGCCCACTCACCGTACCAGGCTCAGCCCCAAGTCCACCATTGTTCATGCTGGCACTGGGAGTGGCCGACAAAAGACTGTCCTCCGGTTCTGTCACCGGATTCGGAGCCAGAGGATGATATGGCGCCAGCCGATCCCTGTGCAGCACCACCCTCCGCCCCCTTCCCGGCATGCGAACCCGATACACCACCTCAGAGATCCGGTCCAGGATCTCTCCGGGCCCCTGCCAGTGGCTGGTGAGTTTTGGCGAGAGCCCCCGCTTCCTCACAGGGCAGTACACCCAGACATTATCCCCAACTGAAAAAGGGTGTCCATGGCACCGTCCATCATATGCCGGCTTTTGTGGGGCCCCAGCATCCCCTTGGGATTCCCGAGTCAGCTGATGGACCACACTAAGGCGCTCCTTGAGCCGCCTGAGGTAATCCAACTCTGGGCCCCCCATAATTTCAGGCTTCGGGGGTGGCCCAAAAACCAAGTCCACTGGTGTCCGGAGCTCCCTCCCAAACATCAGTGTGGCTGGGGTACATTGGCTGGACTCCTGGACAGCAGTCCGGTAAGCCCACAGGACCAGGGGTAGGTGCTGGTCCCAGTCCTTCTGATGCCGGCTGGTTAGAATGGCAAGCTGAGTTGCGAGGGTGCGATTAAACCGCTCCACCAGTCCATCGCTCTGAGGGTGGAGTGGTGTGGTCCGAGTCTTTCTCACCCCGAGCCGCTGGCACACCTCAGCAAACAGCCGGCTCTCAAAGTTCCGCCCCTGGTCGCTGTGCAGTTCCTCCGGTACCCCAAACCGGGAGAACATGTCCTCCACCAGTCGCTGGGAAGCTGTGGTGGCAGTCTGGTCCGGAACTGCATATGCCTCAGGCCACTTGGTGAAGTAGTCCATTGCAACCAGGATGTAGCGATTGCCAGCCTCGGTAGTGGGAAAAGGCCCCAGGATATCCACGCCGACCCTCTCCATAGGTGCACCGACCAAGTACTGCTGCAGAGGCCCTCGGGAGCGTTGGGTGGGTCCTTTTTGAGCTGTACAGTCATCACAGCAGTGGACGTGAAGCTCCGCGTCCTGACGGCAGCCTGGCCAGTAGAAACGCTGTCGCAAACGGCGCACCATCTTGGAGTTTCCAAAGTGGCCAGCCCCAGCAGATCCATGGACCCACCGGAGTACCTCCGCCCGAAGAGCACTGGGGACAAAGAGTTGCAGGCGGTCAGCCCCCCCACCTGGTGCCCGGCACTGCCGGTAGAGGATACCGTCACAGAGCTCCAGGCTGCCCCACTGTGAGTGAAGCAGCTTGATCTCTGACCCTCTGGCTGAAATGGCCGGCCATTCCGGTCGTTGTTGAGTCTCCAGCCAGCTCCGAAACTCAGCCAGCACCGGATCCATCTCCTGATGCTGCTGCAGCTGTTCTCTGCTGAACGGCTCTCCCTCCCCGGTGGTGACTGCAGCTGCTGATGGCCCCAGCTCTCGTTCCTCATGGCGGCGACAGTAGCGGCACTCGTCCAGAAGACAGGGGCGTCGTGAGAGGGCATCAGCATTGCCATGCTGTCGCCCTGGCCGTTGCTGGATATCAAAGTCATACTCCTGGAGGATCTCCAGCCACCTTGCCACCTGGCCCTCGGGCTGCTTGAAGTTGAGCAGCCAGGTGAGAGAGGCGTGGTCGGTCCTCAAAGTGAACCTAGTGCCAAGGAGATATGGTCTAAAGTGTCTTACAGCCAGGACCACCGCCAACAGTTCTCGCCTAGTCACACAATAGTTGCGTTCAGGGCGGCTCAGACTGCAGCTGTAGTAGGCCACCACTCGTTCTCCTGTCTCCCCCCCTTGAGAGAGTACCGCTCCAATTCCCACTCCACTGGCATCTGTGTCCACAATGAACGGCTGCTGGGGGTCGGGGTACCCCAAGACATGAGCCTCCAAGAGGTCCACCTTCAAACCTTGGAAAGCCCTTGAGCAGGCCTCAGACCACTCAAACCGCCGGCCCTTCTCAGTCACTCAGTGGAGGGGACTGGCAATGGTGGCAAAGTCTTTTACAAACCTCCGGTAATAGGAGGCTAGGCCAAGGAAACTCCTCAGCTCACTGGTGGTGGTTGGCTGGGGCCACTCTTTAATTGCAGCCACCTTGGCCCAGTCCGTGGTCACCCCATGCTCGTTGACCACGTGACCCAGAAACTGAGTCTCTCTCGCCAGCAAGTGGCATTTCGCTGGGTTAAGCCGCAGTCCAGCCTGACGAATGGCCATGAACACGCCTGCAAGGTTATTGATGGCGTCCTCGAAGCCCTTGGCGTGCACCAGCAGGTCGTCCAGGTAGACAACACAGCGGCTCCATGGAATGTCCTTAAGAACACGCTCCATCAACCGTTCAAAGGTGGCAGGGGCATTGCAAAGTCCAAAAGGCATTACTTTAAACTGCCACAGTCCTTGCCCGATGGTGAAAGCAGTCTTTGAGCGGGCCTCTGGTGCCAGTTCTACTTGCCAGTACCCGCTACGCAAGTCCAAAGAGCTGAACCAACAGGATCCAGCAACATAGTCCAGGGCATCGTCGATGCGGGGCAGCTTGATCTCTGACCCTCTGGCTGAAATGGCCGGCCATTCCGGTCGTTGTTGAGTCTCCAGCCAGCTCCGAAACTCAGCCAGCACCGGATCCATCTCCTGATGCTGCTGCAGCTGTTCTCTGCTGAACGGCTCTCCCTCCCCGGTGGTGACTGCAGCTGCTGATGGCCCCAGCTCTCGTTCCTCATGGCGGCGACAGTAGCGGCACTCGTCCAGAAGACAGGGGCGTCGTGAGAGGGCATCAGCATTGCCATGCTGTCGCCCTGGCCGTTGCTGGATATCAAAGTCATACTCCTGGAGGATCTCCAGCCACCTTGCCACCTGGCCCTCGGGCTGCTTGAAGTTGAGCAGCCAGGTGAGAGAGGCGTGGTCGGTCCTCAAAGTGAACCTAGTGCCAAGGAGATATGGTCTAAAGTGTCTTACAGCCAGGACCACCGCCAACAGTTCTCGCCTAGTCACACAATAGTTGCGTTCAGGGCGGCTCAGACTGCAGCTGTAGTAGGCCACCACTCGTTCTCCTGTCTCCCCCCCTTGAGAGAGTACCGCTCCAATTCCCACTCCACTGGCATCTGTGTCCACAATGAACGGCTGCTGGGGGTCGGGGTACCCCAAGACATGAGCCTCCAAGAGGTCCACCTTCAAACCTTGGAAAGCCCTTGAGCAGGCCTCAGACCACTCAAACCGCCGGCCCTTCTCAGTCACTCAGTGGAGGGGACTGGCAATGGTGGCAAAGTCTTTTACAAACCTCCGGTAATAGGAGGCTAGGCCAAGGAAACTCCTCAGCTCACTGGTGGTGGTTGGCTGGGGCCACTCTTTAATTGCAGCCACCTTGGCCCAGTCCGTGGTCACCCCATGCTCGTTGACCACGTGACCCAGAAACTGAGTCTCTCTCGCCAGCAAGTGGCATTTCGCTGGGTTAAGCCGCAGTCCAGCCTGACGAATGGCCATGAACACGCCTGCAAGGTTATTGATGGCGTCCTCGAAGCCCTTGGCGTGCACCAGCAGGTCGTCCAGGTAGACAACACAGCGGCTCCATGGAATGTCCTTAAGAACACGCTCCATCAACCGTTCAAAGGTGGCAGGGGCATTGCAAAGTCCAAAAGGCATTACTTTAAACTGCCACAGTCCTTGCCCGATGGTGAAAGCAGTCTTTGAGCGGGCCTCTGGTGCCAGTTCTACTTGCCAGTACCCGCTACGCAAGTCCAAAGAGCTGAACCAACAGGATCCAGCAACATAGTCCAGGGCATCGTCGATGCGGGGCAGCGGGTAAGAGTCTTTCTTAGTTACTGCGTTTAAACCCTTATAATCCACACAGGGGCGCCATTTTCCCGTTTTTTTTCGCACCATCACCATTGGTGCAGCCCACGGGCTGTCCGAGGGCTCGATGATGTCATTGGCCACCATGCTCTCGATCAGTTCCTGTGCGGCTTGGCATTTCACCAACGGCAGTCTATGGGGCCGCAAGCGAATGGGAGGCGCATCGCCAGTGTCAATGTGGTGCTGCACCAGGCCCGTCCTAGTGCAGTCCTCGTCCCTGGCAGCAAAAATGTTTACGAAGCGAAATGCCCTGGCTCCCCACAGCGGTGGCAGTGATCGTCCCTCAGTCGTCGTCGTGTGACAGCTGGCTGGGCCCGGCAGGTTACCTCTCTCTCTAGGCACTCCCCGGCTGGCTGCCCTGACTGGCCTGTGCCAGGACGGGGATCGGCCCGGTGCTGAACCAGCCCCCAACACCTCCTCTGCACGCTCGGCTTCTCTCAGGGCCTCTTCCAGTGAGCGGGGTGTGGGCAGGCGGACATGTTGGCGAAGTCGCTCTGGTGCTAGCCCCCGCAGAAAGGAGTGGAGGCTCAGTTCCTCTTGGGCTGCAACCGGAAAGGTGGGGTAGCCGCGTTGGGTGTAGAGCTGTACATCAGCGGCGAAAGCCCCCAAGCTCTCTCCGTCACGTCTGTAGCGGCCAGCTAGCTGCTCTCTGCTCTGCTCGACGGAGGTTCTCTGCCCAAAGCGCCATTGGAGAGCGGCAGTGATGGCTTGGAGCTCCCGACGATCCTCTGGGAGTAGGTCAGCAAGCACCTGCAAGGCAGGACCTTCCAGGGCCAGGGCCAGGGCCAGGTGAGTAGCCGTTTCCTCACCGCTCCATCCCCCATGGAGGGCAGCCAACTCGACCTGGGCGAGGTAAGGTTCCAGTGGAGTCAGCCCACTGTAACGTGGTAGCTTTACTGGCGTTATGGGTAACGGTCCGCGTCTCCCGTGGTCAGGGTTGCAGTGTGTAGACCGGCCCACACTGGTGCCGTCGGGTCGGCGTGACTCGCTAGCCTTTCGCCGTGCCCCCAGCTTGAGGTGCTCCAGCAGCACGCTGCTCTCTAAGACTGCACGCTCTAACTCGCCTATGCTTCGCTCCATTATGGCGTCTACTAGACGATAAATCCCACTTGCTGACACCAATGTAGCAACCCACGGTTTATGGGAGCTAACTGTGGGAGGCGGTGAAGCTAAAGCTAAGGCTAACCCTAACTGACTTAGCTAACCTAATCGGCTAGGTTGGGTGCTACTACGCTAACGTCAACAAACAGTTCAAAATGGCAGGCGGAAGGGAGAACACTTGCGCCCCATACACCGCACGACCACAAGTGCCTCAAGCTGTTTGACATAAGCAATCACAACACAACTCTTGCCTTTTTACAGCTACCTCTCACAACAAAGATAGCTGAGCTTTATTTTGAACACACCCACAAGTAGCCGATCACCGTGACGGCCATTCATACACCCATCACCTTCCCTCACGGTGCCGGCTAACACATACACTTTACATAACAAACCTAAACATGTGAACACACCTAATAACACTAACTGTAATGTAATCATTTAACAACATTTAACATTTAAGCTATTAAAGCACAGAACTATTCAGAACACATTTACCCATGATTCCCTCGGGGCAGATTGCATCCGCCCCCACACTAACCCATTGCTGGGCCGTTACAATATATCAAATGCTATGTATTATGTGTTGTTGACAAGGGTCATATCACACATGGATAGATACTGTAAGGATAAGGGAAACTGTACAACAATTTCAACATTGTTTTACTTCTTATATTTCCTACTGTAGAAAAGCTTGCTGAAGCCCAGAGACGTTTTGCCACACTGCAGAATGAGTTGCAGTCGTCACTGGACGCGCAGCGGGAAAGCAATGCACCACCCAGCTTGCGAAAACGCAAATCAGTGTTCCACCTGTCACAGGAGGAGCGCTGCAAACACCACAACATCAAGGACCTGAAGCTAGCTTTCAGCGAGTTCTACCTCAGCATCATCCTGCTCCAGAACTACCAGGTTTCAGCCAACACACATAAACCTGCATGCAGTAATCGCCCACATAATCGTTAGATTGGTTTCCCGCAGCAGCATGTTTAGAATAAAAAAACTTCAGATATGTTATGTTGATGTTGATATGTTATGTTGTTTTGTTGTTGCCAACAACAGAATCTGAACTTCACTGGTTTCCGCAAAATCCTGAAGAAACATGACAAGGTTCTGGACACTTCTCGTGGGGCTGACTGGCGTGTGTCCCATGTGGAGGTGGCCCCTTTCTACACCTGCAAGAAGATTAATCAGCTCATCTCTGAGACTGAGGTGCATGCTTACATGTAAACAAACAAAAATGTTGGTGGAAAACAAATGATACACTTAAAACTATACAGCTATACATCTTACACTACTAAAAGTAATGCCATTTTTATGTCCAGACACTAGTGACCTCAGAGCTGGAGGGAGGAGATCGTCAGAAGGCCATGAAGAGGTTGAGAGTTCCCCCACTGGGGGCAGCTCAGGTCAGACATAACCGCTGCTCATACTGGAAATCTCTCAGTAATATGTGCTTCATGTCTTGTGACTTGCAACCTCTTAAAAAAGTAATACCTTGCAGCATGAAATCACAGGCTGCATATGCAGAAGAGTGATAAGTTTAAAGAGTTTACTTCAGTTTGTGTCATTTGATTTATTTTCAGAAGAAGCAGGGAGCCTGTAAATTGATATTAAATAACTCAAACAAATGGACACGTGTACAATATATAATAAAGAAGTAAAGAGTATGTGTCATACAAATAAATACTTTTCTGTCTGTTCATTTATCTACAGACTCCAAACAATATTTAGTAACCTTATTCAGAAAAAATTTTGCATCTATGCCTGAGAATATCCCAGAAAACATAATTGCTAGCATTCATCTTACTGTGATTGTGTTTTTTGATGGTGGTGAACATAAATTAAAAGCAAAGGGTTAGAAGCTTATCCTGAGTGGTACTGAGAGAGAAAGGAAGGACGGGAAGAGAAGGCAAAAGAAACCATGAGAGCCTTCAGTATTGATTTTATAAGTGCCGTTGAACAGACAGGGCATTTTTTCAGAAAATGATCATAGCTAGTGGCACTTTACCCTCCTCCCCATCCCTACCCCCATGTTATACCTACTGATATGTCTACATTACTGTCATGTCTGACTTGAATAGTGCTGTGTGACTATTTACTGTATCTCTTCCCCCCATAGTCATATGTGTATAACATATTGAAGGAGATTAAACGAGTCAAAGTGGCTTTATAAGCTGGAAAATGACACATACATTGTCTAATACAGTGATGGAGCATATGTAGTAATAATATCCCTCTGTTTTTTCCTCAATTGGCTCAGCCTGCTTTGGCCTGGACAACGTTTCGTGTTGGTCTCTACTTCGGCCTATTTATCATTCTTGCAGTCACTTTCATTCTCTCTGGTAAGTTCTACACAATTTAGAATCCGTGCAAGACAACTAGTAATTTTTGCTAGATTGTTTTCGTAGGATGCTATTGTATTTCTCTCACATTTGTAATACAGCAAGACAGTCAAATGTTTTACAATTTATACTTGAAAACCAAAAATGTGCTGTGGTTTTATCAGGTGCTGTGTTCATCAAGGACGAGAACTTGTGGCCTCTGGTGCGGATCTATCGAGGCGGATTCCTGTTAATCCAGTTCCTCTTCCTGTTGGGCATTAACACTTATGGATGGAGAAAGGCTGGGGTCAATCATGTCCTCATTTTTGAGATCAATCCCCGAAGCAATCTCTCACACCAGCACCTGTTTGAGGTCAGAATGAGAAAAGTTATTTCTCAATGAATTTGAGCACCAGAGCTTTAGAAAACAGAATATTTTTTCTAATCAAGACAGGCAACATTTTTTAAGATACAGTTGGGTGCAAAATTCTGGAATTGGAGATTTCTTTTTCAACAGAATATTTAATGCACATTGAGCTAGTACACATGTTCCTTTATCCAAAATTAATGAAGTTAGTTTTTATATAATTTATTAAGGCGGATGCAAACTTGTGCACCAATGTAATTTTATTAATTTTACTCTATTATAACTTTTTTACTATTTTAAACCTTTTGATACACTTCTTGACCATTTTGTTGCCTCTAGTGAATGATGAAAGAACATTTGTACTAGTTCAATATGCACCAATGTGCATAATCCCTATGTTATGGTTAGGGTTATGTTTGCATCCCTTATATGTTCTTTTCTTGTTTTTTCTTTGTGTCCTGTAGATTGCTGGTTTCCTGGGTGTGATGTGGTGTCTCAGCATCCTCTCCTGTCTTTACTCAAAGTACACTTACGTCCCCATGCAGATCAACCCTCTCATCCTGTATGGGTTTATGGTGCTTTTCCTCATCAACCCCTTTAAGACCTGCTACTACAAATCACGTTTCTGGCTCCTCAAGCTGCTGGTCAGTTCACTCATTTATTTATTGGAAGATTTTTATTAGAGAATGTTATATTGCTTTCAGGCTTCTGCAGCTGTACTTTGCTTCATTTAAAAGAATTATGTAGAATTATGATGATACCACGTATTGTCTATAAATGATACAAAGTGAGAACTTTAATCACACAAAAGGAAACATAATCACATGTATCTAACAATGCAAATTTAGTAAGTAGTTATTTCCCCCTTTTGGACTGCAATGTTCCTTATATGTGGGGTGACAGGTCACTAAACAAGCTTTTTCTGGCAATTTTGTTTTCATTCATAACTAACAGACCAAGAAATCAATTAGCTGTATATTTTGCTAGCGTACAGTGCTGCTGACAAAATTGTGATATGCCCTTTGTGCGTCTGAGTGTGTGTCTTTGTGTCCCTGACACAATGAATGCATGTTCTTTTTAAATATCTATCTTAATTCTCATGTTTACAAAGCCATCGTATCTTACTCTCTTCTTTGTTGAAGCCGTTCTACAGGGCTGCAGGAGGGAGGGTGTGTGTGTGTGTGTGTGTGTGTGTGTGTGTGTGTGTGTGTGTGTGTGTGTGTGTGTGTGTGTGTGTGTGTGTGGAGGAGGTATTGTGAGACTGAGTCCAGAGGGTTGAAGGGTAATATGATGCAGCCTTGTCTCATGGGAGGTGGAGGCTGTGACTGTGCAATCATTACAGGCACAGATCTATCAGTATGCTGATGCCCTGAGCTCTGTGGTCCCTCCTACTCTTATTCTTACACTTTAGCCTGCCTTCTTCCCTTTTCACGGTAGACCCCTCCTCATCATTTTGTCCTTTCCTTCAAAGCTCCTTGCAGTCCCACAGTCCCACAGCAACACTCCCTGGGCCTTCCTTCCTGGTGTGGCTCCAAAATCTGTTCCAGTCTTAATTTGTACTGCATAATTGGAACAACCTTCACAGATTAGAAGAGAATTTGAATAGAATTAGAACTAGCTCTTTTTCCATGATTGTCAGACATTAGCCTCATGGAATATGCATATGGACATTGTAGTTTTATTGGAGCTAACAACTTATTGTTTTCTTTTTAGCAGTGCTATACAATGTATCTGTGTCTAGTGTGCTAACTACCTACAACCATCAGGACGATGACGAAAATTTCATTATAGGACAAACTGCAGACCTGTAGGAACTGGATTTACTGCTGTTTGCTCAAGAAATGAAAATCTAACCACATGACTGCAGCAGACTTAACCTTGAGACATCCATACAGAGCATATATGAGCGACATGGCCAGTTGATCAATACTGACTTTGATTGGCAGAGAAATATGTAAATATTTGATATGTGTAAAAAACGAAAAAAAAGATCAATATTCTTAGATATTTACAGTGGAGGTAGAGTGCGTGGGTTTTTGCATCTGAGAGTGTACATGGAGAGAAGCATAGAGTGGCTTCTGAATGTCAGATGTGGCCCGGGGGGGTAAATGGAAAGCGTGAAGTTGGGTTTTGTTATTTTACAAAAAGTGGTCAATAACTGAGCTCCTGCCCAAAGTCTTATCCTTAAGAACACATCTATAGAAGCAGAAACATGACTCAAAACACTGCCAGGTGTTGCACATTCATGAGCTGTGACCAACAATACATGCACACAGTGGCACAATGCGTGGCTTATTAGAGCATCCTGCAATGCGCGGATAAGGAAGTCTGGAGGCTTACTTCTTCCTTGTGTTCAGATCACTAATAGAGGTTTGTCCCTGATTTGTACTTACTGAAGTATTAAACGGCTGTGCATTGCAAATTGACAGTGTTGAAAACAGTAACTCAGAATTCACAAATTTGTAGCAGTGAGGTCAGCCAAGATGTTTCTTGGATGCAATAAAAAAATGTTCTATTAATTGGTTTACACTTTTATATCCTCTTCCCTGTTTATGATAAAGAATGTCTTTCTTCTGGTTCAAGTTTCGTGTGTTCACTGCACCGTTTCACCGTGTGGAGTTTGCAGACTTCTGGCTCGCTGATCAGCTCAACTCTCTGGTATTTGTTCTCATGGACCTGGAGTATCTTATCTGTTTTTATGTCTTTGAGCTGCAGTGGAACAACAGCAAAGGTCTCCTGCCCACATTACAAGGTAAGACATTAATACATGATCCGATTGGCTTTAACTTCAACTTCATGTTCTCTGCACCTCAGAGGCAAAACTAAACTTCTGTGCTAATGGTAGGAAGGGAAATATTATTATCTTGAAACAGGAATATTGTTGTAAAAAATGCTATAATTGCAGTGTTTGCTTTCTATCAGCGGCATTTGATGATGATATAGTTGACAGTTGACTAAGTTGACAGTGAGGGTTCATGTCGGAAAATGTGGTGTCAATAAAGTTCTAATTTCTGTCTGTCCACTCGACCAAGAGTGACACCTCAGCCTCCATGAAGCCAATTAACAAGGAGCTAATGGAATTAGCAGTGTGACTCCCATAATGATGAGCTTTTCTGTGTATATGGGAATATAGGGTGGGCCATTATGGTGGGAAGAGAAAAAGAAGATGACCATGAGATGACCATAACGTATCCTTTTCTCTTCCAGACAGTGGTGACTTTGAATGCCACAGCTACTCCTATGGTCTGCGGGCCATCATTCAATGTTTGCCAGCCTGGTTGCGCTTTATTCAATGCCTAAGGCGTTACCGTGACACCAAGAGGGCTTTCCCACATCTTGTGAATGCTGGGAAATATTCCACCACCTTCTTTGTCGTCACATTTGCAGCACTTTATGCCACACACAACGGTAAGAAACAGGGGACAGAAACATATGTGCACTCAGATATCTATTTTATGTGTCATGTGTCTGAGGTATAAGGTTTATTTTAGCTTAGCAGACGTGGTAACACATTTCCACAGTTTTGACAGCAGTGAGCTGCTTTAAACCTGAAAATCTGCAAACTAAATTAAAAGTATGTCTGTTATGCCTTTTGTATTAAGTTGTGTGTTCAGAAAGCAGAGATGACCTTCAGTGGAAATGGTAGAAGTTGGCCTTCGTTTGCCTTCCAGTGCCTAGAGCTGTATAATAGAAATGAGAGGTTTGTCAAATGCAGGCATGCATAAACAAGTTTCTGCTCTTACAATATGACATTAAGTCTGAAGGCAGCAGAAGAGGAGAAGCAAAAGACAGAAAGAAAACGTTCCCATCCATTGGAGATCTATCTGAAACAAGAGCAGAGGAAAATAGAGAACGGTTACCCCAAAAATCAACTGACAGCTCCACAATTATCCTGCTATTATTCTGATTCAGATGCCAATTCACAAAGGCCTTCATGTTCAAAGACACAGCACCAAGGCAATAAAACATCCCTTTAGCTTTTGCAATTGCAGTGCATTCAGTTTTCCACGTGCTTATTCCAAAACTGTTTTTTCAGCCATTCATATATTGAATTCTTTTCAGATGTCAAATAATATATTTGCCAGCAGTGACACCTCTTCAACCAGTGAAACTGTTAAATGTTATTTCCCTGCTTGACTGTATTCTTTTCCAATATAAATTTAAATCACTATGCTTGCCTGATAAACTAACTGCCAGTGATCAAATATTGAATTGACCAAAAACAGAGACAAAAAGACACACAAACAGACGTTCAGCTGCCTTCTTTCCTCCAGTTCAGGAGGAAAGATGTCCATTAAACCATATCCTTCCTCCTCCTCTGGTCTGAAGCCCGTGTGCCCATAGACTAATGGCCTCTCTTTATGTGTTATTCTCTATGAAGCTGTCTTTCATCCCACTGATAATGGAGGCAGAGACTGATCGCTGGTTAAGTGAAGGAGGAGGGTGGGAGGACAGACACTTGCATACACACAAATATATGTGAATGAATGGTTAAGGAAACTGCCTGTTGTGAAGGTATTGGAATCCTCCTGCAGTAATTACTGTGCTGGTAAATTTAAAAGCCTCCGATAAATAATTACGGGCGCTGATGATCCAAAAACATCCTCTGAAGCAATACAAACACAAAGTGAAGATGTATTTTTTTTTTTAAAGTACATCTTGTAGTCTTAGTGTAGACAGGATAGCTGATACACAGTCTGCCTGAATTACCCAACATCTGCCAGAGAAGACACGCTTGTGTTGTTATGTTCACACAGCTGTTTCCGGTTGTAAAATGTGACTGGGGTGTCTGTTGGTATCTGGCAGAGCTCCTGATGTCATATCATGAGACCCTGATCACAGCTGTGTTGGCTACTGTGTGACCTCACCTATTCCTGGAATAGCCTACAGTTTAGCTCCAAGAAAGCAAACTACCTAAGAAATGAAACATAATGATTATTAGTTTCCTGTAGAGGTCTAAGTGGTTTTTAGTGTCCAGTTCTTCCAGTTAAATTACCAGCTCCAGTCTTCACTCTGGGATTTATGGCTCATACTATGGTGCAGTTTCAAGAAAGAAAGTTCTACATTTTGTTGGATCCATTTTAATGTGGCGCATCAAGCAGAGCAGATTTCTGCCCTCAGAGAAATGTTCAGTTCGGTGTTGTGAATAATAACTGATTGGATACTGTCATGAAACTGTAATCTCAGCAGATGCTCTGAGGCTGTAACCAGAGAGATGGTGGAGGATTTCCTGGTTTAGGCAACGTTCCTGAAATCTGTAAGACACAGTTTGAGGCCCCACAATAAAGCAGATAAGCAGGATCAATACAGTCTCTGTTTAATGTAGAGTAGCTTGAGATGTATTGCAGTTTTAGATGCAGAAGAGTTGCAGACCTAATGCTGATTAAAGCCCATGGGATTGATCTTATTCAAGGAGGATGTTTTATTGTAAGCAAGACGAGCACAAGCCTCTGACACAAAAAGAAATGTTGTTTCAAAGGGGAAATCACAGAATGCACCTGGTAATTCACAAATGAATGCATTGTGAAAGAGGAAAAATGCAGAGCTGTTTGTCAAGTTTGACTGTCTGAGGGTTTTAAAGATTCCCCTCCACCTCCCTCTGGCATTAATATAAAAAACTCCAGCTAAAACAACCCTGACCAAAGCAGACCATTAGTCCTGCTGGTCTCTGTGAGAGATTGACTGTGGTGCAAATGGGTGGATATGGAATTGTCAAACTGCAGTGAAGGATGGCTAAATTTAGAGCTGATTGATCAAAGGGGGGGGGGTTAAAAATAAAAGATTAGATGGAGAGAGGAAAGATGTAATGGAGAAATCAAAAAAAAAAATACAGGACAGGGGGGTTAGGAAGATAAACATGAAAGACACGGTGAAACTCAGCTCTTAGTAAGACCTCGCTGCCTGAACTCTAGTTCACCCTTGCTAAGGCCAGACAGACACCTGCTGCAGCTAATATATTCACATCTGGAGCCATTACTGAGAGTTAACCTTCAGTGATGAAGGGGCATTGTGCTTGCAAGTAAACAACGCAGTGGCTGGAGGACGTGTTTAGATCCTTTATTGTTCAGATAATATTGATGCACCAGTGCATATATGTGTTTTACTGCAGTAGCTGGTTTGGAGTTTTATTGACTTTATTACACAGAATTGGGCAGTTTACTCCAGGGTTTGGCGTGAGATAATTCTCAGGGTGATCTGAGATAAACAACACGTTCTGCTGCACATATTTATTTTATTACATTTTTAATACGTATTTTCTACTGTTGCCTTTTGGACCTCAGAGAGTCACTAAAATTAAACTGAAGTGTAAAGGGAAAAATATTCTTTGCATAGTTGCTGATGAGTGACATCCAAACATTTTTTTCAATGATGGATTGGGATATCATGACAATAGATGAGAAATATTTTGTAATACTAGGGACTGATTGTTCTTGCTTTAAACGTGTTCCCATCAGTAGAAATAGACATAAAATGAGCCTGCTGAAGTGCTCTATCTTTAATAGGGTTTAACCACTTGGGTGTCAGTGGAAAAAATAGCAACTGTGTGCGTGTGTGCTTGTTTGTTTGAATGACCTGTTATGAGTAATTGTCTGTGTGACAAGAGACAGTGACCATAGTTACCCTCTGCTGAACATCCATTTAATGTCCATCCCGCTATGCTTAACCTATTAATGACTCAGTGTGTAACCAACCATAGTAGACAAAACCAAATTACCCTTAACAGAAAGGGTAGGGTTAAATACTTCAGCTCCTCACAAGCTGAGGAAATCCCATCACTTGAAATCCTCCAGTAAAAAGTCAATTGTCCAGGACCAAGTAACTAATCTATGGCTGGGAAATCTCAGTGTGGCCATGGGGGCTGCTTCCATCCCATTGCTCAAATGAAGAAGCAATAGGTACAATGGACGTTAACATGGACGTGGCAGTTAACACAGCAGCTCAGCAGTTACTCTCTGTTACGTCCCTGTGTTGCTCCCCAGCGTCTCGTTGGCTTGTTGCAGGAAAGCAGTGACTATGACAAATGGCAGTAAGCCTGGTCTCTGTCTGGTAGCTGCTGTCTGTGTCTCTGAGTCACTGTTGGTCCACTGGGTGCTTATCACCCGCTGAGAAACAAGCACATCACAACCACTGTGATCCTGCATCGACACACAGACACTGCTCATCTTAACTATGTTGACAGCGAACACCTGTAACGAATTATCTGCAAATTATTGTCATCATTGCTGCCAACATTCATTTAGCACAGAATACAGTTGTGTTGTTGGATTTAAAAATTATAAAAGTGGATTTATTTACTTTAGGAAAGCATTACAATTTCCTTAGTCGACAAAGAATAGTCTTTTTATTTGGAGCTAAAAATTGCACACTTTCTTCTCTACTTCCTTCTGCAGCATTCAGACTCCAAGAGGATTAAATTTTTTATGAATTCTATGTAACTAAAGACCGAATCAGTCTGTCAAAACAAAATACAGTGATATATTTAGCTATTATTATGTCCATTGTTTTGGTATTTATCAGGAAGAAAAGACACATTCTGTTGGTCCATCTGCTCTGTTTATGTAATTTTTTTACATATTTGTGAATTTGATATCTTTGAGTTTTATATTGTTGGTCAGACAAAATAAGAGGTTTAAAGACATGAACTCTATTTAATCTATTTATTTAAAAGAGTGATAATTGATAGTTGGCAGATGATTACCAATATAAATGTTTTATATGTTATTAATAATGTGGTTTAGTTGCAGCCCAAGAGCCAGAAAACATGTCTACTGTACTGGACTGGACACCTATTGGATTAAAATCTGAAGAGATTTAATCTAAAATAAAATTCTGACTATGAGTTAGTGCTTTAACTGTTTCCCCAAGGCTCTTATTGCCGCTGCTCTCAAAGTGAACAAGCAACACCAATGTGTGTAGGTCTGATGTTTCACACAGTCTCTCACATTCATTTGGTGGGAGGCATTATGATGTGTGTGGGGGCCTGAGGGAAAGTGGGAATTGAGCTGTAATATCTGCCATGACACATCTTAAATCAAGCTTTATTGGTTGTTTCATGACTGGAGCGCTCCCTCTAGTGGCTAATGTGTTAACGGAACGCTGCACCGATGACTTCAGTGAGGTGGAGTTTTTTTTATCACTGAGTACTTGTTGGGTCACTTACGAACTTGACTCGGTCGCCTGGCATCAGCTGTGTTTATGTGCTTATCGCAGAACAAGGGCATACGGACGCCGACGTGTTCTTCTACCTTCTCATCGTGTTCTCGATCATCAGCTCCCTATATACACTGGTCTGGGATCTGCGCATGGACTGGGGTCTCTTTGACCGCGGAGCTGGAGAAAACATCTTCCTCAGAGAAGAAATTGTTTACCCACACAAGGTAGAGACTGATTTTATACACAAACACATCCACACACTCGCATACCATGGTTTCTAATCCTGTCTCCTCTGTGTCTAGGCCTACTACTACTGTGCCATTATAGAAGACGTAATCCTGCGTTTTGCCTGGACAATCCAGATTTCTCTGACTACAGTGACCAAGATCCACTCTGTGGGGGACATCATAGTCACTGTGCTGGCTCCTCTCGAGGTCTTCAGGTGGGACGCAACAACATGCCGACTTTTAGTTACATAATGAATTTCTATGAAGTAAATCCGTTTAAAAAGCTGCTTCATAAATGAACACATATCCGGCTTTCAAAGCTTAGTGGCTTAAAAAAAAGATTCAAGCACTTTCTGCAATTTTGTTCAGTTTAAATTAAACCTGTGTACAGAGATTTAAGACTGAGATAATCAGTTTCAAGACTTCTATATAAAATGCTATTAATGAACGACTAATTATAGTTGCTATAAACGTCAGGCTATGGTAGGTATGTTTTAAATAGTCTTTGAAAACATTCAGCTGTTTTCTGATCATAGTGTACAGTGCCTTGCCTCATGTCAGAGGATCTGAGAGGTCATAGACTGAAATCATGTTACACAAAGAAGCTGATAAGACCACGAAGTACTAAGTAAACAATGATGGACACATACTGTACACTTCTAGACACTACGCCGCACCCCAACCAATCCCATACATTGTGATTTCTATTCCAAATTTGCTCCATTTATCACTCCGGCTCTCTGCAGGCGTTTTGTGTGGAACTTCTTCCGTCTGGAGAATGAGCATCTGAACAACTGTGGTGAGTTCCGTGCGGTAAGAGACATCTCTGTGGCTCCGCTCAACGCTGATGACCAGACACTGCTGGAGCAGATGATGGATCAGGAGGATGGCGTCCGGAATCGCTCGGGCAAGAAGACCTGGAAGAGGTCCTACAGTCTGTCACTCCGACGCCCTCTGCTGTCCTCTTCACAGTAAGGAAAAAATCCCTCTCACAGCATCATTATAGTTTGGGTTAAAATGAGTAATGTTAACCTGAAGGAAATGTTATCGTCTCAATTCTCTTGAAAAAGTGGGTGCCTCTACTTTCTTTTGAATTGTCTAGATACGACTAGATAGAAGATATCAAGAATGCCAATATTTCGAGGCTTTTGTTTTTTGACAATAACTTTTTAATAAGGACTCAATGTCTGACTTTAATGGAAAGACCCTGAATGAAGGAAATATATTACAAACAACCTAAAAAGGCACGTCACTGATGTTGTTCATGATTTAATGCATTTAAATGATTTAATATTAATGTGGGTATATACTACTACTCTCCTTTAATGTGGGTATATAAAATTATCATATTACATATTTGTCCAGTTTTCTTGACGTGTCTGAACCCTTTTTTTTTTTTTTAGATTGAAAAAGGACACAAAGGTGCTAATTGAAGACACGGATGATGACGCCTTCAGCTGAGTCCACAACGAAAGCACATACACACATACTATACTTATAAAGACCCCCACCCCTTCCCACTTATAGTTGTATGTGTAGTATCTTTACCTTTAAATTAGTGAGGACTGTCAGTCTGATCTCACCTTGGAGAACTTACCTCATTTTAATTTTCTTATCAATACATTTGGTCTTTCTAAGTATAGAAGTACATGCTGTAACACACACACACACACACACACAGATACCTGCTGAAGCACAAACATAAAGTAAGACCACTACGGTTGAGGAGGAAGCTGATGCTACACAGATGGACAACATGACTGGAAACAGGCCCCACTGTCCTGGGATTATCCTCTTATGTTTTTAACAGGCTTTTCTAATATGTCTTGATTTCTTTAAGAGATTTCTTTAGACTTGTCTTTACTTATTCTGGATTTATTTAGAAGAAGCTGCATAGATCACAGGCTCCAGACGACTGTTTACTGTTTACACACATTTTTAAGTCTACTAGGATCAACAGGGAGAACAAGCCAATATAAAGACTAATATTAATCCGTAAAAGCCTGAGAAAGGACTCAACACACATCGCAGCATATCAGAACTAATCAACTGGTTTCAACTTGTTGATTGTTTTTATACTCAATCTTTACTTTTTTCTGTTTTTGTTCCAGTTGAGTTGTAACAAATGTCTGTGTGCAATCACAACCCTGGAGGCACTTGCAGGAAAAGTGCATTTAACATCAAATCAAGAAAAAAAAAAACGTGGATGTTTTGATTCAAACGTTTCTATTCTGTGAAGTTACTTTGTAATATATTTAATATATTTTGATGTGCATTATTACTCAGTTGTAGTTGCTCAGTATGTCTACATATGTTGTTTATACTAGTGAGGCTAGTGTGAGCATCCACACAATGATTGTTAATGTATTTTATAATATTTAAAATGTTTCTCCTGTTTAGACTTGTGCCACATTTTTAATAAGCTCATAGTTAGACTTCAATTTATCCCCAACCTCAAATTAGTGCAACAGTACATCACAATTTGTTTCATGTTATCATATAGTGACCTGTTAGCTACATTGTGCATGTTGCTATTAACGACCAAAATTTTGTTTTTATGAAGGTGTCTGTCAAACCTGCCCAAGAAAGTTGAAGGTAACCAAAAATTTATGGTAATTTCATGTTATTAGGTTTTATTTTATCAGGCAGCATCTGTCCTGCTTGAAATCCTGTAATAAATAGCATTATTGTCTGAGTGTATATGCCAATTATTGTCAAACGGGAAGCAAGACTGGGATTAACATGGAGCATTTTTTAAACCGATCGAATTTGATTCATGAAAGTACAATAAATTGAAGCCAAAATTCAAGATTCATGTCAGAAAGATTTATTGAGATAGCAGGACAATGTGATTTAAAGATTTGCAAGATTTTTGAGCATTTACTTTTTTTGTGCATAGAAGTTTCACCAGAAACTCAGGAGAAACATTTAAGAAGGGAAAATGCACTTTATTTAATAATAGATAATTTTACTGCAGTGAAATTCCAATTTTTTGTTTACATTTATTTGTATCATACATAAATTTATTTGTATCATAAATGTAGTTTTTTTAGGGAATGACAAACTGTTTGACAGTCACTGGCACAACCAGTGCATTTTAAACACATGGTCACGTGGTAACCAGGTAGACTCACTGCTACATGATTTGGGTCACGGAAAAGTTTAGTGTTGCCAGACTGGGCACTTTTCAAGCTGATCTATGTTTTGTGTAGGTAAACTGCTTTTGGGTGACCTGTGATAATTGGAGCTACTTATTTTTGTAGAACTTCATTGTTTTGTTTTTTGTTTTTGTTTTTTTTGATTCACCTAATTTCTAAGGAAAAGATGGATAAATAAAATTCCATCTATCATTAGCATGAAAAAGCCTATTCAACATTAAATATTTATTAAATATACCCCTGACATGTTCAACAGCTCCAGTCCAACTCCTGGCCCCCAAATGAGTTAAATTAGGTTTCACTGTCACTGGATTCATTGTTTTGATTACTTGACGCTAATTGTTTGGGAGGTCAAAATGTAAATCGATCAAGTAGGAGAAGTGTAATGTATATGTGACATCTATTGCTAGTCACTCTTACTCTGAAGCCACCAATTGATGCGTAATAAGTTGTTGGTTAAAAATGTAAGTGAGTTGCTGCTGCTGTTAAATGGCCCCTGGTTTTCAGAGAAATTATGGTAACTTTAATACTGGTGTGTGTTTCACTTTCTCTTCCTGTTTCACTGTTTCTTCTCTGCTGTTTCTCCCTGTGGCTACACTGTGTCTCCAGCAATCAGCTGTAAAGACAAAAACCCAGAGAGCTACTAGACAAAAGTTTTACAAAGTTTTAACAGTTGTTTCTTGTACTTTTTCCCCGTAGCAACACTGAAACGCTTCCGTCTGCAGTGAGCTAAATATTCACCTGTGTCAGTTTAGGTTTAAAAGTTGGGTTCCATTCAATACAAATGTTGGACACGTCATAACTGCTAGTGTGAAACATGACAGACACACACACACACACACACACACACACACACACACACAAACACACACTCGCACAGACCTGACACACAGCAAGTAGTTTTGTAAAAAGGCTCTGTTGTCTTGCCTGCATGTTTTACATTGTACATAGATCTTAATTTATTTGACATGATGTGTATATTAGCAATCATTGAATGCACTGTGACAATGATTGATTTCATACGTTGCCATTTTAGCTCCGAGACAGGCAGTATTCTGTAGGTGATGAGGAGCTTTCTCTTGATTGTTCACAATCCTGCACTTTTTTGTGTGTAAATTTGTTGGAAATGTGTTTGTATAAAAACAGGGAAAAAATCATGATTGGTTGTATCGTGTCAGTGATTCCTTCATATTTGAAAGCCCTGTCATCTCCTGGGGGTGGGGATTTACATTCAGGGCTTGTGGAGGAGGCTTAGGGCCTGTTCCTGTGTCTTGAAGCTGTGTAACCATTTGTACATTTGTTAATGTGCATGAAAATATAGTGGATGTTACATCTGTTGTTGTAAACTGCCCTGCAGACAGAAGTCACACTGTAGCAGGGCACAGGAACAACCTCAGTCCAGAGAGGACCCACACCATAACTGAGTCGACTTCAGAAGGAGATCTAGGATGTTTTTTGCTTGCCGAAAGCATTTAATGTGCCTCTCTGTGAGAAAACAAACGTTTTAGTGACCAGAGTCACAGATGTATCAAATGTGCAACTTGATGCAAAAAGCAAAAACAGGGTTATTTTGTATTGTGTGTTCGATGGTGATAAGCCCTGACATCCCATTTTAAAATTTAGCTTTCACTGCTCACCAAAACCCCCATAATGTTAAAGTGCTTGATATGTGTGCATCCTTCCTCTTGATGTTGTTTCTCTCTAGCTGAATGTGATAGCACCTGTAGTTTTGTAGATGGATGCTCTACTTTGATAAGATACAAAAAAAGTTAATAGAATAAATCTGTTGTGGCTTAATGTGATTCAAGACCTAAAGAAAGGAAAATGTCTTGCAGTCTGAACCATCGTTCCCAAATCCCTTTTACAGAGTAGTTTGTACATTGTGTATAACGCTGTTCTATGATGGTTTTCCTGATGGTATTTGTATTTCTGTATACAGTTGGTGATCCTGTCATATCTGGGTTTTATAAACCACTGTTATTTTTAAAACTCGCTCTGTCTCTTGACTCTTTTCTTATCAACATTTTAACTGTTGCCATCTGCACTGACCTGAAGCTTTGTCACAATCTGACCTGGTTTTAGTGGATGTTTCTGTCCTTCCTGTTGAGGTTTTGCTGAGTGTGAAACTTCCCCTTTAGTGTGGCTTTGATGCATTTCTGTGAATATTAGTACAGATGAACTTAAAAGCCTAGACCTATTTCTGCTGTGATGGTGTTTGTTTTCTCGTGCACTGTAGGATTGCTTTTGGGTTCACCGTGTTAAAGCTGTTTTTAATACATGGTCGTACAAGACTAGTAAGGATGAAATAGCCTTGACATATTTTATTACTTCACTGAAAAGTATAGCAGTAATTTCCAATGATACTAAATTACCAGTAGAATAGTTGATAGATGGATTTACCTACTGAAAATTGTATATTAATTTGTTCCTTTACAGTTTTAGCTAAAATATTCACTCAACATTACCATCTATCACATCCATCCATCATCTGTACACACTAATTTTTTCAGGGTCATGGGGGCGCTGGAGTCTATCCTGACAGTGTTTACAATGCAGAAACACACTCACTGCTGGAATGGACAATATATTTACTCATTCCAAAAGTTGTGATTCATGTCTTTATAACAAAAGTTCCACATGCTCCAAATCAGCATTTTCTAGCACATATGCAGTATATTGCCCATGTAAGTCACTGGTGGAATTATCTCGACTTGCATCTGTTTGTACTATATTTATAATGATCATGATTTGTCAAATGAAAGAATGTCACCCTGTACTTAAGTTTTGAAAATGTTTTGGACAATTGAGCTCTTTGGCACAGGTAAGCAAGCTAATCCAGACTACTAGCTGAGTAAAGAAAATTCTGTGTTGCTTTGAGCATCTGTGGTGATTGGACAGTATGATTCATTTTGAAAATGACTGAAATTTTTAACCATGTGCTGTATACACTTACTTTTAAGTAGACTAGAAGTGAGCAGCAGAGTTGGTTAGTGGTGCCACCTCACAGATAGAAGGTCCACACATCAAAACACCCTGCTAGTTGTGGCCTTTCTGCAAGTTTGCACGTTCTCCCTTTGCTTGTGTGGGTTTTATCCTACAGTCCAAAGACATGGATGATAGGTTAATTGGGAACTCTTTATGTCCTCTTCTGTTGGCCCTGACATAGACTGGTGTGTGGACATAGTGTGTGACCTGCGTCCTGCCCAATGACAGCTGGGATAGGCTCCATACCTCCGTGATCCTCAACAGGATAACGCAGTAAGGTATTACAGATAGTGGACAGTTGTGCAGCTTGGTGGGGAGATGCAGAGTTGAAAGTCCTGGCAAGACCGACAGCTACATCCAAAATAAGGTTGAAGAACTCATCTAAAGCTACTGGAAGCTTTAAGGGATTTGATGTTTTACTTCCCCATCATTCCTGGTTGACAGACTGAGTCTGACACTGCTCTGGTCACTGTGCCAACTTGCATAAATGAATCATCCTGAAAAGCCTGAAAATCTCACTTCTTGGCAAACAGGAAGCCCCCCAAAAAAGAGGGGGGAAACATTGCAGCCGTCCAATAAACCTTCATAGTTAAAAATGACAAACTCTTCCCTATTTTAGAAGAAATATAGGTGGCAGATTCTGAAAGTTCAAAAGGCAGCTAACAAAACAATCAATATCAAGTCTTAGTACCAGTTTCAGAGCGTTTAGCTATGTGACTCCATCTTCCTAAGCAGATGGGAGTAAAATCTAAATATAATCCTCTCAATGCTATGGAAACATAGATGGGAAGTCCTTAAAAGGGCTAAAAGAAATAATTTTCATGTTATATTTATGTCTTTTAAAAAGTGAATCCAACCATACAAGAATTCTCATGGGTATCTGTATCATAGGCAAATAAAGTAGTGGCAGAAATTTAATCTGCTCAACTGAATTTCTTCTATTACTCAGTTAATGTCTTTACTAATGTTTCAGTTAATTTGTATCAGTGATATGGTCATTTAATGTTTTGAGCTTCGCATGTTGCATGTCAAGTCATTTCGGTCCAGGAAGTTACAACCGGTGAGATGTCTATTTAAACTTCTGTCAAACCAACAAACAACCAACCTGCCAGTCGACATCTAAGAAGGTCACAACTAGGTTGTTTATTTTATGATAACTGGTACAGGATAAATGTTATACATTCTATTTTAACACTGATATTTTGCTTTTATTTTCAATGTCAGTATGCAAAAAAAGACAATGCAAAGTAAACATTTGGTGAAATCATGAATGTAATACATAATCTGACTTTATCAATATTAAACCAAATTATTTTAAGGACTCATTGCCCTGGTGATATATTGTTTAGCTACAACACAAAAAAAGAAAAAATACAAAAAACAAAATGCAAACATCAAAAGTTGGCTGACAGCAAACACGGTAAAGAACCACGTGATCTTTAGATGTATCAATCAACTCATGTAGATGCATATATAAAACGACAGGAACCCTTGTTGTATATATGCACATACAGTAATAATGCAATTACTAGAGTTGTAGAGCCTGTACTGGGCATACAAAAGGACAAAATGAAGAGAGCAGGATACACATACATACACACATTTACCATAATCTCTCCATATAAACACACATAAACCAACAAGCAAGCAGAAGGCTCTCTGGCTTTAGAAGCTAAAAACTACACTTGACTTAAAAGAAACAAAACATTCACATTTCTGAAACAAATTTCATGATCTTATAATTCTCACCTGATTAACCATCTCTGTCCATCAGTCTTTTCAACTTTTAGTGCTGCCAGAGAAGCTAGAATGATGATGATGCTGAGGAGCTGTTTGTGCCATTGTGTCCAACTCGATTCATCCATCAGGGCTGAGCTCAGTCCGATTACTGCACTGCCTGTGGAGGTCCTTTCCTTCCCATCACTCCTCTGTGTGCACTCATTCACTCACTGCTTTTCTGCCACTTTCTAGCATCCATGAGTGAAAGCGAATGAGTGAACATGTTGTGAAGGAGGGTGGAGAAGTGGGACTGCAGCTGTTTGTATGTGTTTAGTGTATAAGTGTCCTGTAAGTCCATGCATTTACCTGTGTGTGTGTGTGTCTGTGTGTAGGTTTAGGAGTGCATACTGCATGTCCATCTTTATACAGGTCTCTAAGGTGAGGCGGGGGCTTTGCTACCACTGTAATGAACTTGGTATCTGTTGACAGTCTGCCCTTTCACCTCAGTCGACAGGCAGATGGTCTTGCAGGGGATCATGTCCTCTTCCTCCTCGCCCATGAGCCAGTTCTGCACAGAGCGTTCAGCTGAGGTTGTAACATGATTGGCAAGCCACCCCTGGTGCCACTTGTCAAAGCGTTCATGCTGGCTTGATGCCACTCTGTGCTGCGACTGTGGAGGAAGGGGGGAAAAATAAAATACCATCAGAGCCTCGTCCTCAGGATTTACCTAACAAAAAAAATGTACAAGCAATTTCATTTTCCACAACCGGATTTTAAATGTCACAGCTATTGTTGGAACCACCCTACCTTCCTGGCCTTGACCAGTGCTCCTCTGCGATACATGTAATCCTCAGAGTTCATGACAAACACCATCTTGTGAGTGTTCAGTTTAAATCGACAGTCCAGGCTCCCAGCGTTCTCTACACCCAGCTGGCGATGCCACTCTCTCCTGCAGCGCATTGCCTCCACCTGACGCACCTGCCACCGACGGAAACGTCGCAGGTTCCTGCAAAGAGTCGCATTTAATACGTTTATTAGATCATGAAAATGCTGGTTGGATTACAGTATTAGTCTGATGAAGTGCAATAACAACTGAAATAATAAGACCATGTTGATTTTACTGTTGGATGACCGATAGTTCTTTCAGCCGATTGAGACGATCTTTGGCATTTTTATTTAATTGCTGTTGATTAATTTCTGCACTCATGCTGGCCAATGAACAGAAATTTCTGCAGCCTACACTTCCAGGATTTTACTTTCATACAGTACTGAGAATTAGACTATACTTATGTGTAAAATGATTTGGCCGCATTGTCAGTAATAAACCAGATGCATTTTATTGGCACAAGAAGAAGGCGTGAGTGAGATTAGCGGACCTGAAAATCTAGTTGTGTTCATGCTGTAGTCTCCCCAGTGAGTCTACTTTCTGTGACTGAGGATGGAGCTCTGCTGTTCATCATGCACAGAGCAGATGGGAGGAAGGAGAACTGAGGGAGCCCAGGAGAGATTAGACTTCATGTTGCTACACTTGACTTGTTACTGTACGCGCATTAGAGCAAAAGTGAGAAAAAGGCCAATTTAATAGTTTTAGCACACATCCTGAAAACTCATTAATGGTGATATCAGCTCTGCCTGTGTTCTCCTCTTCAGACATGTCACTCACAAAAAACTTGTTGGCCAATCATTAATTACTGTAAATGTGCTAAAGCACAAGCTGTCAGCCATCAGCTCCCCTGCTCTCTAAAGATTGGCACTGAAAAACTCAAAGGGTTGACCACTAATCTTTACAAAATCATACTGAAGTCACATCAGGAAGTCTCATAATGAGGAAACACAAACAGCCAGACTTAAAACATGCAATGTCCTCAACTACAGTGGCAGATTCTCTGTTGTGCAAATTTAACCTAAAGCTGATATTTTCTGTAATGTCCACTTTGATAATACATACCAGTGATGCTGTCATCACATTTTTTAAAACAACACTGAATCATGGTCTGTTTAATTTGGAGGGCTGAAATTTTTGTCAAAGCATCAAAATGAAAACCGATCTCTACCAAGTAATTGAAATATAAAACAAAGTAACTGACAATATAAATATTAACCCCTTTAAAGTAAGGGACACCGCAATTAAAATTAATTATAATTGAAAAAGGTCATCAAGTGTTCCTTTATTTATAGTTTGTGTATACAATCACTGGCCACTTTATTAGGTACACCTGTACATTCTAATGCAATCCAAAACAGCAGCTCTGCCATGAATTTTACAATGTTATTTCTCAGTCTTTAGATTGAAACAGTCAGAAACGTGATAATTCTACTGTTTATTATTGAAGCCAAAGTGGGTAGTGCATTATATGAAGAGATGGCTCTAATGTTTTGGCCACCTCATTCATTTTAAATAGGGTGGTCATAGAGCTACCTCTTCTTATAATGCACTCCATTAATCACTTCAACCTCGATAATAAACAGTAGAATTGCCGCCTTTCTGACAGCTTAAAAACTGAGAAATAACATGGTAAAAGTACAATTCATGGCAGAGTTGCTGTATTGGATTCCATTCGATTGTCTTCATTATGTTGTTTTTGACCAGGATTCTAATTCACTAATAACTGAATCTTTCAGATACAGGTGTATTTATACTACAGTTCTTGAAACACAGTTAATGCACTCAAGTAAAATCTTTTTAACCTCTTCCATTTTTCCTGTGGCTAATGTAATGCATTTAACTGTTTGTTGTATATTAGTGTGGTATACTACATCTGTGCAACCTAACTATCGGCACTAAACTCATATACGTGGTATCATCACGACTGTGTTAGAAACCTGCTGATCTAACGTTTATGGTGTAATAGATTAGATAGCTATGATAGATATTTCCTTGATCCTGAGAGAAATTACGAAGGAAATTTAAGCTGTAATAATGTTCTTTAGTTGCTGTCGAACACAGAAGGGTGCAGAGTAAAATTGAAGCATGAACTTTTACACACTGAATTGCTACAAATTAGTCATGTAAAAAAGTTTCACATTAAATGTATTGCTGAAAGTGAGCAAGAGTTAAAAATCTAATTTGGTGTTCACTTGTTGAATGAACAAGAAGAAAAGAACTTAAAATGAGAAATAGTGACATTTAACCCTTTAAAAATATGTATCAGATGTTCAAACCTGGGCAGAAATACTGGTTTGAAGAAGTAACCCTCTGCTTGAGAACAAAGACTGGATTCTGTTCCTACAAACTGCTCCATGTAACTCGACAGGCACTGAAAGAGGAAGAGCACAGACTTTAATAACTACACAGCAACGTACATCAATGTTTAACATCAGACAAAACAAAGATTTCAAATGATTCCTACATATGCATTTACCTGTACATCTAGAGGGTCGTCAGCCTGGGCCTCCTCAGTGTCCAGCAGCTCAATAGTCATTGTCACGTGACCCTTGTTTTGGATAAACATCACCTGATGTTTTTTTTTTAAATGCAAAAAAGAACAAGTAAGATTAACTCAAATCAACATTAGGGCTAAATCAAACCAGAATCAAGCTTTTATTAAATAACGAATAGACAGAAGCTCCTTTTCTACAGTTATAGTCAACATGTTCCCGAAAACATCAATTATAAAATACGTTTTAAAATGGCTCTTGGCTTTTCTTGGTTGGATTCAGTTGAGATTTATTTACTAGGAAATTCTTTTACTCTTTCAAAACAGCAAAATGACAGGGTCAAACATTTAATCCAGTACTACTGTGCTCACTTTGAAGCAGTTCTCCTCAGCCATGACTCTCTCAGCTTTCCACTGGTAGCTCGTCTCCCAAGCAGCTCTAACGCACTGTGAGGACAGGTTCCCCCCTGCTGCTCCCCGCTTTCTCTCAGCCAGGTAAAGATCAACCACCTGCAGACACACCTCATCACTCACGAGGTGCTGCAGCTGAAGATAGAGAAGGTGGACAGTTAGAAATTGATGAAGGAGAAGTGTGGAAGAGGAGAAAAGTCAGAGTCAAGTTTGCTTACCTGTCGAATGATGTTGTGGATGACCTTGTCAATAGTGAAGCCTATGTAGGCGTGAATGGTGAACATCTCTCTCAGTGTGTCTTCATACTGTGTAGAGTCCAGGTTGCCATCAAGCAGACTCCGTACCATATCTAGAAAGGCTGGGTAATACTCTTCCAACTCCACCTCACCTATGGGAGAAAGGGACATTGCATCTGTCTCCATATCATTAAGTCATCAGCACAGAGATGAGCATCACTGTGGATCTGTTGAACAAAAAAACCTTGGATAGGATTTGGACAACTGTCTCTACATCCTGTATGAACAAAATCATTGAACTGAAATGCATGTTTAGTTGTTTGTTTACGGCACATGATTAACCTGCAGTCTAATGGACTATAACAAAGAAATAATCTAAAACTGATCAAACAGACAACATACAAATTAAAATGCAATGGCTTTGTAACTAATCTTTCATTTGGCTCAGGACAACAACAAAATGTAGGCACCAAAACAAAACTAGTAACCATGGTCAGTCAGATAAATACCAACTGAGCAGCAAATCTTTAACACCATGAACTCTCAGCACTGGCAAGGCAAAGAATCTGATTTATTTTAGTATTTCCTTTTATCATGCAATACAACTGCAACTCAACATAAAATGATCGATGTATATAATCACTGACTGTTAAAGAAAACTCCTTTTCCGGAGGAGGTAATATTTATATCTTAGTGACAGTTCACGGAAATAAAACATGCCCTCCTTCACAGAACTTACATCGATCTGAAACTGTCAATACATAACTCAGTAGAATTATAACCCATCTAAAATGAATGAGTGGGGCCGAAACATCGGAACGACCTCCTCTTTAACGCATTCCAGTTTAACTCCACTAGCCACTTTGACCTTAATAAACATAGTAGAATTATCACTTGACAGTGTCAATCTAAAAACTGAGAAATTATAACCTTGTAAATGTAGAACTCATGTCGGAGCCACTGTACTGGATTGCATTAAATTGCACAGGTGGTCATAATGTTATTCCTGATTGCAGTTGTGCACATTGAGAGCTAGTTGAACTCTGGTAAAGTATTTAACAGACTTTTCACTTCTATACACCATCATTCTTCTAACTGATCAGCAGCTGAACTTACTTGGCTGTTTGAGGCGTAGCTCCATGGCTAGGTCACACGCCTTCTCCCTCCTTCCCTCAGCCATCAGCAGCCTCTCTCTGCTCTGCTCCGCCCGGTGGTCTAGCAGCTGTCGCTCGGCCTGTCGGTAAACTCGCAGAAGCCGTGAACACAGAGTTTGGTGCAGCCGCAAGAAGAAATACCAGTTGTTGTTGACAAAGAAAAGGTTGTAGACGCCATCAAGCTCCTTCTGGTGCTCTGCTTCAGGGTCACGCAGGTCCACCTTTTCTCCAGCGGCACCTGAGCCCGTCTCCATAGGTGTAGATCCAGGGTTGGATGTAGTGGTCCCTGCCGGCTGGCTCATGCTACTAGAGGTGGTGGAGGCCTCTGTGTCTGCAGGTTGGGATGGGCTGCAGCGCCTTCTTCTGGACTCACCATTCAGCTGTTGCTGGGGCTGGGGCTGGATTTGGTTCTGGGACTGGGAAGGCTGGGGTTGAGACAGACTACCTGCAGCTACTGCTGCATTATTAGAATTTCCATTCCCCCCTCCTGTTGCTGGCACTCCCCCTCTCTCTCCTCCCTCCTCAGGTTCAGCCTCCTCATCCGTCCAATCTTCAGTATCACTAAGCTCGCCGCGGCGGGAGAAGAACAGGTCAGGGACAAAGTGCTGGATGATGCGCTTGATGTGGTCCTTGTCATCTTTGTGGATGGTAGGCTGACGTTTGACATGGTAGATGATGAGTGAGGCAGCGTCCTCTAAAATCTGTTTGTCCTCATATTTAAACACCATGTGAGGCTCACTGGATGAGGCTGAACCAGAGCCGTTACGGTTTTGATGACCAACTCCACCTTCTTCTGTGTTTTGCTCCTGACGCTGAAACAAACATAAAAGTGCAACAAGAATAATGAAAGAAAACTCAGGAAGAGACAAAACATCAAAAGAGTTGTAAACGTTTTCATCCAGTGATTTGACAGTTGCAGTTGCAGTTACTTGCTTCTTCTGGAGCTTTAAAACATATCAAACAATGCTTGTCAGCAGACCGAGTGTAATTGATTAGTATGTACTAAAATATTTGTTTTCAGGATTGTGATCCATCCTTGTGATTGGACTGAGTTGAGGTGGTCATGTGAACTGCTGTTTCAAAGTCAAGAATGATCTGTTAAATTCAACTACTCAAACAGAGCAGGTAATAAAGGGAGAGATCAAATGATTACTTGGTATAAACTCACCCAATCATCACTAATCACCAACAACCACAATGAGGTCAATCCTTTTTGTTTAGTACGATCTGGTTTTAAATGGGGCTTTGGACTTTGGTCGTATTCTAATAAAAAAAAAATATGTAAAAAGTTGCTCTTTAAAATTGGCTATTTTATTGTGTCCACCCATCACACTGTACAAAGTAAAAGTCTAGAATTATAAAAAAAAAAAAAAAAAGAGTGCAATCACACTACAAATCTAATGATCTTTTTATGTCATGGGAGCTCAAATGCTACGTTGCAAAATGGCTTGAAAAGAGGTTGGAAAAGAGGTTTTACCTCATCATAGACACTCTCAATCTCATTGAGAAGACTCTTTGACCGCAGAGCCTTCATGTCATTCTGTTTGAAGTTGACTCCTTGGTGGTCGAGGGACTTCAGGTAGGCCTTCTCATACTGCTCTCTCCATATCTTATTGAAACCCTGCTGAGCCTCTCTCCACTCCTCCTCCTTGGCTTTCAACCTGGAGAGAATGGCACACCTCTGATGTAGATACTTCCCATAATACAGCTGCATTTAATAACGCATCAGTAATGTTACAAAAGTGTTTGTGTACTTGTGGTCATGGCACATTGACTTTAGGGATTAAAGTGCGAGTCTGTGGAAGGTAATGCAAGTTGCTCAGAGCGTAGAATAAAAATACAATTCATTTTTGACATGACTGTTACTTTTGCCACTCAAACGTCACTATTTGTTTATATAGGGATCCTCCTTACGAAGTCAGCAAACCAACATTTCTATCCTACAGTTATCTGGTTAAACCTACCTACTAATGTAATGTAAAAGAGATATGCTCTCTCACTCCAAGTCAGGCACAATATGTATTGACATTGATTGAATTAGGTATATCATATTGTTATAGAATATTTTGCAGTGAGGTTTTTATGGCAGATGCCCTTCATAATGCAACCCTCCTTAATTTGTTTTTTGAGCTTTGGGCTGCTGCATCTTGAGGAACCTTAGCAGCTGGGTATGGTCAGTTTAGGGCTCAAACTACGGGCCCTTCAGTTGACAGGCAGCCACTCTATTACACCCTACGTTATGGCATGTAACTATTATCAATATCACACATTCTTATCATGGGGAAAAAAATTATAATATACTGTAGACAATACATGTGACTTTGCCTACAAGCAGGTGACGTCTTCTGATAATAATCTCAATCTTCCAATTAATTCAATCAGAAACAGAAATTCAGCCTTTGAATTTCTTACATTAAATGCTTAACCAATGACGTAATTCCAAAAACATACAAAATGAAGTCCCAACCTCTTAAGCACCACAGGAACAGCGGTAGCGGGACTCCTCTTCAGTCCCTCAATGATCTCAGGGGCTTTGTCTCCATAGATACGATACACAGCACGACGCTGGATGACCTCAGAGGTGCCCCCCAGACAGTCATCTAATCTGAATCTGTCCTGGTCCTCTGGTGAGAGGCGAGACAGCTTCTTCTGGACACTCTCTAGCACCCGGATGGTGGCTAAATTAGTCTCCAGAACCACATCCAACTGAAAGTGGAGAGTTGGATGTGAAGCATAAGGAAGGCAAAGTTGTAGAGTCAAGTGCTGTATGTGTATGTGTCCTCTTTTACAAGACCAATGACACAAAAAACATTCTGTCATATCAAGTTTTTATGTTTAGTAGGGTGTGGGACCAAAAATAAAAAAGTTTTGATATCCTATGATTTTTCAGTTTGCAAGATGTAATTGATACACTGCCACCAAGTATCAATCTTTTCTTAAGCATACAGTTGATCTTAAGTTAGGCTAAGCCTGCATTTTGGCTTACTGAAGCAGCACCAACAGTGGAGTCCTTGTGGGGGTGCATAACTGACTGGAGACAGATGAACGTCAGATGCAACTGGCAGCAAAGAAGAAATACATGCACAAACAACCTAGCAAAACGAAAACAAATCAGTGATGCAGCAGCGTCTTGTAAAGTTTGGACCCACTTTACAGCGACAAGATTAGGACAATCGCTAAAGATTATTTGTTGTTGAAAAAAAAAATTTATAAAAAAAAAAAAAAAAAAAAAAAAACAATGCTGGCAACGTAACTAATATGGTCACTTGCTCATCCTGGTTTGACTGATAAAACAACCGAACAAATCTGCACTGCAGCCTCAACCTACACTGGTATTTATGCAAGATTCAATACCAGACCCAACATATGCAACTCCCAGTAGGAAATAATTCAAAGAAACTGTTCTTACAGCGTTGTACACAAGCAAAAAAGCAAAAAGGAGAAGGTGCTGAGATCTGCTGTAAGAGCTGCCAAGGTGGATTTAAAGAAGATAACATTAAAATGACATGACAATCACATTTCATTTGTTAAGTAAGGTGAAAATGTAAGCTTATATTCAATAAACTGGAACAATGCATAGGGACACTGGAGCTTTTATGATTAAAGGCTCAGTTATCAAAAAAGATTTTGCAATTTCTTTCTTTTAAAATGCTGTCTATTCCACACAATTTCTATATTAATGTAAACATATTCAGGTTAAAGCTGAGAGTTATATAAAAGTAAACAGAAAACATGTGCCCATAGTTTCCTCTTATATAAATAGAGGACATTTTAGTTTGACAGCTGTCTGTGCTTGTAATGCACAGATTAACTGTTAATATGCATGTTATCAGACCATTGTGATTTTTAAGAAGTACGTGTTTTTTAAAGATACCTTTTTTTTTTCATAATTTGCAGGTATTGTCTTTTTTTTTTTTTTTAAATCAGTGTTATGCATCGATATCATGGTAAATTATCCCAAATGTATCACATCATGAGCTGACCTGCCATTTTTTCCCCAAGTCTTTACAAACCTTTACAAGAAGTGTAAAAACAATCCTTGTTAAAATGTCCAGTACGAACCTCAAATCTTTCATCCTCACAGCGATGCAGCTGTTCTTCGTATGGAGTCTTCTTCGAGCTGACAAAGGTGGAGTCCTCTGACCAGGAGGGGAATGACACCCAGGTGTCATTCAACACCTACACACAAAATTAGTAATAGTAATTAGTATTAGTAAAATTTGTAATTTAGTCAAAATAGACTCCACTCCACATGCACAAGTAAATATCAGTATATCAGGAAAATAAAAGTGGGTTTACCTCCTTGCACAGAGCTGTGCGCCCACTGCATTTTGGCTGCTGGTACGTCTTGGGCAGTGCTCTATAGCTGGACCCCAGGCGCTTGCAAGAGGCATAATCTACCTCCCTGCCCCCTCCCCCCTCCATATAGCGATCTGACAGCCCTGACACTGCATGAGAGAGTTCTTTGTCCCCCAGAAATGACTTGAACTGTGTGTACAGTTCAGGAAACTTCCTGAAAGGAGAAGGATGCAGTCCTTATTGACATAAATCAGGAGAAGAAGGGTTAACCAAAGAACAGAATAAACTTCCTTCAGCTTAATGCAAAAAAATCCCAATGAGCTGTGGATAAATATCTGTTATATAATGCTTTGATAATGGCAACATCATTACCATTCAGATACAATTTTAAAACTTATTATTAATGGAGCTAAAAGTCGGTTACCAAAAAAATAAATAAAATAAAAAATGTGTGCACTGATATCAGAAAGTCTATAGTAATTATAATAAAAAATGTAAAGAAATTAATAAAATCTACACTTCGGTCCCAACGCTACCCATTCTATTGTGCATCTATTTTATCACTTTCTCCAGGCATTTCACACATTTACGCAAATCAGTCACCTCTCCATCAACTCACCCTAGGAAAGGAGTGACTAGTTGGAGCAGCTCTGCTCCTGAAACAACTTCCTGGTTAAACAAGGCGATGCAGCGCAGGAAGTTCTCATACACTTCCTGGCTTTTAAACAGGCGTCGAACCTTAAAGTTGGGTGGGTATGATAAGAAAACCAATTAGATTACAAAGATATGAAAACATGCTAAGTCTGCAATTGAAGAAAAGAGGGAAAAATAAAATACAGTTGCAGTGAGTAACATAACAGTATGAATCACCAGTGCTGGAGCAGAAAAGTATGTCTCACCTTATCAAAGAAGGAGAATTCTCTTAACACTCCATGTTTTCCAACTGAAGCAAAAGACTGATCTTTGGTACATGAATACTTCATCTTTTTCTACATTACAAAAACAAAACAAACAAACAAATAAAACAACATACTTGATATTTTCAAATGTTATTAAAATAATTGTAATTGAAGCAATTTAATTACAATTTTGGGGACAGTACAACATCTTATTAAACAAAGATCAGAATGTGTAGTAATACAAACACTGAGTAGCCACAACATTAGTACTGGTGGTCTTAAAGTCAGGGGGGACAAGGATCAGCATGGCCACTCTGAGCAGTCTGCATTTACGCAGCCCAATACACAGCAAACGTTTGATATACCCTGTGCAGAGGCGGTAGATGTACACAAACGTAATACTCAAGTAAAAATCCAAGTTTTGGCCTAAGTAAATTCTCCACTACAAGTACCATTGCAAATCTTTTACTCAAGTAAAACTACTAAGCAGACCAAGTACAAAAGTAAAATACTCCACTAATAAAACAATATTGAACATTAATCACTATAGTAAAACGTGTAATCAATAAAATCATTGTTGATAAAGGTACAGTTGATTTTAACCACTGTATGTGCTGACAGGTTGTTAACCCATTTTGATACATGGGCATTTATTAATTCATAATACTTTCATAAAAAGCATTTTCTATGAAAACCACCAGGTGGTATTAATTTTGTGGCTGATCAGTGTAAAATGCAATGCCTAAGGGCAAGTATTTTAAATAGAGAGTTTACTTTGAGCAGTGGGGACATGTGCTGCAGTAGTATGGGCCTGGGCCTCTTTTTGTTCTGTTTGGTTACTGTGTCCTCTTCCTCCGGCCTTTTAAGCTGCTCCTTCCCACCTGTCAATGAGCTGCCCGTGAACTACAAGAGACAAAGTCATCTGATGTATTAAGTGTCACATTGTGCAGTTCAAAAACTAAAACTATTCAATTTGCTTTCATTGAAGAGAGGGGTTTTAAAATAATATTAACATAGTAAGTAATATCTTGTCAACTGAAAGTTTATATTTTCAGCTCTACTTTGTATGGCTCTATAATACTTTTGTACTCAGACAAATATGAATATTACAGTTATAATATTTCTGAGCTTTACCATAAAATTACAAATTGTCATTAACATCTCAGCTGTGAGGAGCTTTAGGTCAGATGCCAAGGCTGCCAGATCATTTATGTCCCAGCTATATCAATTGGTTTGTAAATTACATCATTATCTTTTTCTGTGTATCAGAGGTTGACTGACCAGTGATCTCTTGGCATCAGGCAGGAATTGTCCAAACTCAGCCAGCAGGTCTTCTTGTCCCTTAAAGAGACTGGCAACTTTAGAAAACACCTCATCTTCTGTCATCCCGCTGCTGCCACGGGTGCCTCGACTCTCCTTAACCTCCAACTGCTCCTTCTAAAGGGTAGTGTTAAGGGAAGAAAGAAAAATAAGAAAGGTGATCAGTTGTTAATTTAGATGAAACAGAACAAAGATGAAATTAGTTGACCTGGCTTCACAAGGTCAATAGTCTAGCTGCAAAAGCCAAACTGTTCTACAAGACGTGATTAATCTTATACTGGACAGTAAAACTGAAATCATGATCTTTATTTTCTTGGTTAATTCTTAATTGAAGTACCTCTCTACCTCTGCTGAGCTAAAACCCTACAATAAGACTCAACATTTCTAAAGGTGGAATGAAAAAAAATGAAAATGTAATTGAAAGAAATACTTCTATTGCAAGTACCATATGCTAATGAAAAGCAACTTTAATTATCTCAACTGTACCTGATATGTGTGAAGAATCTCTAGAAAGGCTCTGTATATCTCTGGATGATCTAGGAAACGGTTTTTGATCTTGTTAACATAACTGATAGCACTGTCAAACTCTACAGGGCTCGTCTCAGAGGCAGGTGGGGACACCGATGAGGTGTTTGCCTGATTCTGGATTTCTCTGCTGCTCAGTGGAAGAGAGAGTTTGCTGGGAGGCTCTGGAGTTCCTGTTGACGTTGAGGAAGATTGGGACTCTGAAGAGGCCACCTTGGCTTCACTGGTCTGGGTAGCTCCAGCTTCAATGTGTGTGGCAGTGGCACTACCTGAGGTTGCAGACACTCCAGATGCTGCAGGACTCTTCCCCTGTTGGCCTGGGGATACCTACACAGACAAAAAGTAGTAGAAAGAAATGAGCTGGACAATTACAGGACCATTTGCAGCAGTAAAGGTATAGTTCAGTTAAGCTTTTGGTGAAAACATTTGCTAGTAAATGCAAGCCCAGATGGTGGTAAGCAATGATAATGCAATGCTGTCACTACAAGACACCGAATTGTCTTAAATAGGTAAGTCCTAAATAATTTCCTTACTTGCTAATCTCTCTATAACCCACCATGCTAAGCAGTAAGTTGAACTTTTTGACACAATTCATAAATCACTGTTTTGAGATATCAAAGTGCGCTTATTTTCTCATCTCTTTTAAAACATAAAATATTAGTTGCTTTGAAGGTAATGGTAGATAATCTGAAAACAAACTAGTTTTTACTGGGCCCCGCAGCTCATCTTTTAACCATGCAGATTTGGCGTCTCAAACATCAGACCCTTCCTTCGTGAATATGCTACCCAACTCCTTGTGTAGGCTCTATTGACTACTGCAATGCCTACTAACAGGGTTACAAGCTGCACAGTCAAACCCATCCAGAGGATTAAAACTGCAGCTGCATGTATCCTATTTTATTCGCCAAAAGGTGTGCATGTCTCACCTCTGATCATTTCTGCTCTGGCTTCCTGTAGCTCACATCAGGGTCAAAATGTAATACTCCTCTACATAGGGGTCGACTCAACAGCAACTTCCCACCTGAGCACCCACATCTATGTCTACAATATCTTTCGCTTACTGTGCTGTGTCAACCAACAGCCTCAAATTGTTCCTTTAATGGTGAAAGCATTTAAACCCAACAACTATCTAACTGTTAAAGACTGAACTCTTCTGCAACTTCCAATGCACTGCTTGCCATCACTGTAAATTGAAACATTTCTTCTCTCTGCATTTTGCTTTACATGTATTTCTCCCACTTAGGCTGTTTGCTTGCAATTGTATCTTACATTTAAGTTACTTGGATGCGAGCACCTTCCAAAAAAACTCACGCACCACAAATAGGGGAGGGATCTCTCTTCCCATACACTAAACTAAAATAGCAGACAGTAAATGCAGATAAAGTGCGTTCGTGCATGCATTAGGCGACTTACGGTTAGTCAAAAGGTAAAACACTTTAACATACAGTCATTTCATACATATCAGTATGCATCAAACTGTCTAAAAATGATAATTACCACTAGCGATCAATTTTAAATACTTTATATAGAGCATTATACGAATCATATCCATTATTTATGCTAATTTTACTTAAAACATTTAAAACAACAGCTAGCTTGACTTGGTTTCTGTTTTTATCATAGCAATTGTTTGAGGCAAAGTCTCAACTCTGAGTGCAGAAATGGTCTGTGGACATCAAAATATAGTAGTATTCAACACTCCACAAGTCTGTAATGAGCTTGCTGAAGCTTTCATAGGTCTGAACATAAATAAAGCACTAGTTGAAAATTTGTTAACTTTAGCAATTAGGACTGACCTGTGTAGAAAACGGAGACTGGAGAAAAGCCATTCCGTTCTTGGGGATCTCTATCCGATATCCTGGTGGGAGGAAGGCATTAAAGCCTAAGACTAGATCTGGGTGTCCATGGAAGAGTTGTGACACACGGTTTATCACCCCTGGTGTGTCGATGCTAATCAGAAGACCGGACAGAAAATACATTTTATTTATGTGGTTAAAAGAGGCGAACAAAGATTGGTGTCCTGTGCTGCATAAAGACAACCACCTGCCTTAAAAAAACACACTGATCTAAAAGCTTGGATTTGAAGGAAACAGATGGATCACTAATTCTAGCTTTACAATATATGTCACTCCACTGTTACACTTCTAGATAACATGATATTTGCAGAATAAGAGTATGGTGCTAGGTATAACTTCTTACTTCCTGGTAAAAACTTCATGAAGTTTGGTTAATCCCTGGGTAGGTGCATTTTTGCAAACTAATCCAACTCCACACATAAGGTCAATAAGCTATCATCTCAAGAGTATGTATGAGAATACACCTCATTAAAATTGTTTAACTAAAACTATACTGCTGATTACTCTTGCATGGAGGGTGCCAAGTATAAATAGAGTGTAGTATAAGTATAAACCAATAAATACCTCTGTGACTTGAACTCTTTCATGATGTCGAGAAACTTGTTGTATATGCCAGGATCATTTGCAAAACGAATTTTGACTTGGTCCAAATATGACAAGGCATCTTCAACCTAAACACAAACAGAAAAAAATGTAAAGAATAGAACACAATTAGTGTCACCTGGAATTGACAGCATCCTGTGCACGTGTTGATCAATCTACAAAGTGTAGATTCTTTGTGTCTTTACGGATTATATTTGTGCGAGTGTTACTGACGTTATTGATTTCATAGGATTGTTTTGAAATAGGTTATCGTTTTTGGGTGGAGGTTTGGAGGATGTGGACCCTCAGAAAGACTGGCAACAGCAGTGGGGAAGCTAAAAGGGGATACTAACGATTAAACAAATAGTAGTATAATCTTATATTGGCAAGTCTACTATCAACTTCGGTGATGCTACTAACGGTTATACTAGATATCCGCATCACAGAATTACATATTAACACTCTGTGGACATTTGTTGGACTGAGTTATATAAATAGGCGAGGTTTTCTTGCTTTAAGCTTAAGTGCCGTACCAACAAATGCACTAGTTAGCTACACAAGTACGGCTTAATAAATAAATAAAGAAATGGGCGAATACAAGAAAGCCCTAGCAGATTTTGTCCAGTGGACCAGCGCTTCCTTTGAACACAGGATCCTAGCTAGAATGAGGTACAATAAATACGCGTCTAAACAGACCACTGTCAGAAAACATGTCCACATCTGAAGAGGGTTGTTGCAGCTAACGTTAGCCAACAGCCGATAATAAACTCCACTAACACTTAACTACAACACCTACCCACACACAGATTTATACAATAGTTACAGCTGGTCTGTGGCCAACATTGTCGTGTTGGCAAACCCAGGATGAAAATACTGAACGAGTGCGATAACAAAGACATGTGTAATGAAGCTGCTAGTGAACCGAAATAGCCGTTCTTGGCTAGCCTGGCTGACGTCCTCCACTTTGTTCGGGGTGGCTGAAAAAACGAACAAGGAGGAACTTCCCACAGCCGCGGCTTGAGTTACCGTATGCTCACTGTAGCTTTTATTGACATGGCAAATTAGAAACTGCCGCTAACTGTACCTCTCGATTGTCTCTCAGACGTTCGTTACTGAAATACAGTTTACACGTCTAATGTTCGGCTGTTTAGCGATGAATTACTTTTAAAAGGCCAGCGAGCTAACTAACGTTAGCCAGCCGTTTCTTTCACTACTCTCGACGTAGTGCAGAAAGAGAAAAGCCTCAAATCCAGTGCAATGATCAGACAAACAAAATGGTTCTGACTCTCTGGGACTTTTCCCCTGTCGTGTTCGTTGTCTTCTTACCTTCAGCTTCTGGAAGTGCTGCTGCTGCACTTGCTTTTGTGTTATAACGTAAGGCTTGTCTTGAATTTGGTTTATTTGCTTCGCGGTGCTGTGTGCCTGAATCTTCGCCATTATCCCGACGAAAGGAGGCTTGAGAGCCACTACCACACAACTTGAGAGGGAAGCTTTGGTGTTACCTCCAGTTGTTGGCTAGCCGACAAATCTTCCTCTCGGTCGGGAAGCCAGCCTGCCAGCGAGCAACCCTACTTTGCCTGGCTGGACAGTCTCGGCTCAGCGCAGAAAGGACGGAAAATACAGCAGAGTGGACGGTGATGACAGACAAGCTGCTATTCGCTGCGACTTTGAGTAAACATCACCATCGAAATAAATAAGCAGAGGCGAGAAGCGTCGGAAAATAAGCAAAGAGACAATGGTTGCCGTTTATCTTATTTAAAATAACTATTGCCTGTCTCTTTAAATTCGGCGGCAGCGGTCTGTCTTGGCGTCCGGAAGCCAGAGTAGGAGTGAAAACCTGAGAAATAAAAAAAAAAGAAAAAAAAAGTGAAAAATCTAACTGCGCAGCCGCGACGATGGGAGGAGCTAAGCACACAAGAATCAGATTGCTCCACTCCCCCTTCACTGCTACAAAGAAACAACGTTACTCTGTGTAAAACTGTGGCCACATACTTCACTTTATCTACAACTACTATATAAGATCAAAGGTGGCGTGAGCGCCTAGTGTGACAGATCAGCACTAGATGATTTATATATACCTGCATCTCATAAAAAAGGCAGCATCAATAGTTTGTTCTCAAATACAAGCAGCCAGAGAAGCACTTTGCAGCAACTTTGTAATGCATTTTAATGGACGTCTGAAGCGGAAATTTTGATTTAAAATGATTTATTATTGACTAACATCACATGGTAATACATCCAGAGTAGTGATAAAAAACACACCACAGAAAACAGCAGGGTTATTTAATAATAACCACTGCAACGTTACAGTAGGGCTGCAAAAAACAATTATTATTGTTTGTTCTATAAAGTGATAAACAGTTATCGCAATGTCATTCAACACCATGTGATACCGTTTAATGTCTTTTTTTTGTCCAACCAGCATAAAAAACAATGTGTTTCAAAGAAAAACAACACATTCTCACATTTAAGGTGAGTCACATAATAAACTTTTATTAACAGGATCCCAATCACTTCAACAATAGTCAATAAAACAGGTTTTGGTCACTGCAATAATTCCTCCTCCAATAATTCACATTGGTTCATGCTTAATGTACTTTAGCAGTAGCAATGTGGGAAAACTTTCAGTCTTTGTTTATTGCTCGAATGTATTTATTAGTGTATCTGAAGTTCATACAAGGTTAAAACAGGTTGGGTTAATTAAATTGGCAAATTTTTAAGTTAGTCATTTTTTAGCACATAAACTGATCAGACAACAATATGATGGATGTATTTCAATCTTTGTGTTTCTATGTTGAGCTGCAGTGTTATTAATGTACTTGAAAGGCCACAACTTTAGAAAACAGGCACTGAACCCAATAAGCTTAAGCATGACATTACATGGAATTTATTTTAACAAAAAACAATGAAGTGTGTCCTCTGTCAGTTTCAAATTTTTAAATGTACATTAGGACGGGGTGTTTTAATGACTAGCGTATCCGGGACAATAACGGCTAGCAAAACCTGTTTCACTTCTCTTGTGTTAAAGGATAGGTTCACAACATTTACAACTAATTAAATTGCCAAACCATTGAATATGAATGAACACCTTGCATTTGGGGTGTCTCATGGTCTGGAAACTCTGGGCAGTTGCCCACTTTGGCGTTGTGGTACTACAGCCTTAACGGCATGGTTGTTTTGCCAATGAAAAGTGCTGAAAGAATCTCTTTGAGCTGTAAGGTTTCCTTCAAGATGATTTGGGAGCAAGTCTCCACCTTTGTAGCCACTGCTGGAAAGTAAGTCCTTCTTTGGTGAGCTCAGAAAGGACATGCTGTGCCGGCTGATCCCACCTACACGTATGAACACACACAAAAAAAAAGGTCAAACAGAAAGCAAGACTCCTTAATGCTGGAGTGAAGGTATTAAACAAACAAAAAAAAAAATGTATGTTTACAAAAAATAAAAAATAATTCAAATACAATGAAAGCAGCAAAGGCTTAAAGCAAGAATATACTACTATTGACAATGAAAGAAAAGAAGCAGGTTCACTTCACTCAGCATGGGGCTGACCAAAAGGTCTATTTTGGTTCTAAAATACTTTATTATTACAAATAAATGTTTTTTAAAAATTCACATGAAACAATTAAGGTCACTTTTATTTTCACTTGCAGATGTAGTTTAAGGTAACTCAGGTTATACGTGTGTAAAATCTGTTCCTTTACACCATGAACTCCACTGTAAAACTGTGTTAATGTCTGGATGTCACTAATGAATGATCTGATAATAAACAACAACAACAAAAAAAAATCCAAGAAAATAACAAATATATGCTGCTAACTGTTAAATCTGACGCATTTCTTTGGTTTTCTACGTTGTAAATGTGCCTCACCAATAACAGATGGCAGTCTTAACTTGGTCCCCATAAGCAAGGCCCTGTGCACAGCGTTGGGTGAGTCCCCTGACTCTTGGTACTAGAGACTTCATAAGCTTCTGATCTTCCTCCATGACTCTGGACAGCAAGGCTAACAAGCACAGTGAGGACAAACAGTATCTTTGTTGTGACCAACAAGGATCACAGTTCTTAAAAGATATTTTTTGCACAAGTAACAAATTTGTCATCATACACAACCTATACAAACAGCCACATAAAGTATCTGTAATTAATATATTAAACATAACAAGATCTCCACTTCCGATCCATTTTCCAATTACCTTTTTGATCAGATATGTGCAGGAGCTCTGCTTCATTCTGTATTTTCTGAAGTGTAGCAGAATGAAGTTGAAGTAACTGACGGAGAAAACACAACTCAAGTTTCTGAGAGCGGGCATGGGAACACAACTCCTCTGGAGCCTTAAGTATAAAAAGAGAAAGTAATTTCTGTCAAAGTCAGGTAAAAAAGAAAAAACAAATACTATGAAATGACATGCATAGTAAATAATAAAATTACTTAGTGGGTGCATGTAAAACTGGTAAATATTCCTAAAATGAAAACTCAAAATGCCTCAACTGCAGTAAAAGTAATTTTCATGCAGAGAACTGGGGTCCAGTGATGGCAGTGACAATCAACTTAGTAGTCAAAGTCACAATAGAAAATTACGAATAAAGAGCAGGGAGAACTGTGGGAGCTGCAAGCACAACATTTATTTAAATATAGCTAGTGCCCACAGGCAAGCTTCACATGCAAAGTTAGGTGTTAAAATGACAATAAAATAGGAAGTTAAATGCATATACAGTTAAAACGTCACAGTGTGAGATGTGATAAAATACTGGACTTCAGAACTGGTCAGCTACTTCAAGAAAACAGTTTTATATTCTTTTAATAATTCAACACAAACATGTTTTGTTGTTTTTCTTCAGATTTTTTTATTCATATAAAATGAAATGTATTATTTTGTAAATGTATTCAAAAAGTAATTGTCTTGGAAATTACCACTGAGATATATGTAATGTTTCACTGGGCAATAACACAAAGTAGGAGGGCATATAACTTATATACAACAAACTGAAATTATGCCCCGACACTCACCCTGTACAGTGGGAATTCCAGGCTCTGACACAAGTTGCTGAAGGTTGGCGACTTCAAGCGATGGATGGACAATGCTGAAGCAGGGATTCTTTGCATTCTGAAACCGAAGAAATGTCACTTTTTTACGCAATTCTCACCACTTGCTGATAAATACATGCTGACAGATATTTTCAGTCCACTCAGGTGGACTACCTTCTGTGAATTTGTAATTCATCATCAAATGCAACAGTACAATTAAGAGAGAAAAAGTTGGCAGCATCTTTACTGTAACTGTTTTTCATTATTCCCAAATACAACACATAAGGACATGTTGCTGAAGGGAACTGAGGGGGATAAGAATGTGATTGGCAGTTTTGGTCTTAAGGACAGGAACAAATAAGGACAGATGGAGGCAGAAAGCAGAAAGCAAAAAGCATGGAATACTTTCTTTCAGAAGAGGCAGGAGCATAGGGTGACACGTGAGAGCGGAGGTAGAAGCACTCAGGCGGACTACATCTTGTGCCAACATTGTAAAGTAAAAGATCAGTGACTGCAGTCAAGTATTGGTAGGTGTAGCCAAACAACACAGGATGGTGGTGTGTAAAATGACTCTGGTGAGGTGACGAAGATCAAGGAAACTAAGGCAGAGCAGAGGATAAAGCGGTGCAAGTTGAAAAAGGAAGAATGTTGCATAGTTTTCAGGGAGGAGTTGAGACAGGCCCTGGGTGGTCAGGAGGTGCTTGCAAATGACTGGACATCTACAGCTACAGTGATCAGGGAGACAGATAGGAGGGTACTCTGTGTATCATAAGGAAAGAGTAGAGTGGACAAGGAGACTCAGTGGTGGAACGAGGAATTTCAGGAGTGTATACAGAGAAAGAGGTTAGCTAAGGAGAAGTGGGACACAGAGGACTGAAAAGAGTAGACAGGAGTACAGGGAGATGCAGCATAAGGTGAAGGTAGAGGTGGCAAAGGCCAAACAAAGAGCATATGAGGACTTGTATGTTAGGTTGGACAGTAAGGATGGAGGTGGATTTGTACAGAGTGGCGAGGCAGAGAGATAAAGATGGGAAGGATGTGCAGCAGGTTAAGGTGATTAAAGATAAGGATGGAAATGTATTGACAGGTGCCAGGAGTGTGATGGGAAGATGGAAGCAGAACTTTGAAGAGTTGATGAATGAGGAAAATGAAAAGGAACAAAGAGTAGAAGAGGTGACTGGTGTGGAGCAGGAAGTCGCAAAGATTAGTAAGTGTGAAGTGAGGAGGGCGATATAGAGGATTAAGAGTGGAAAGACAGTTGGTCCTGATGACATACCTGTGGAGGTATGAAAGTGTCTAGGAGAGGTGGCAGTAGAGTTTTTGACTAGTTTGTTTAACAAGAGAGTCATGGGGAGTGAGAGGATGCCGAGGAATGGAAAAGAAGTGTAATGGCGCCCATTTTTAAGAACAAGGGAGATGTGCAGAGCTGTGGCAACTACAGAGGAAAAAAGTTGATGAGTCACACAATGAAGCTGTGGGAAAGAGTAGTGGAAGCTAGGGTAAGGGCAGAGGTGAGCAGCAATATGGTTTCATTCTAGAAAGTGTACAACAGATGCAGTATTTGCTTTGAGGATAATGATGGAGAAGCACAGAGAAGGTCATAGGGAGTTGCATTGTGTCTTAGTAAATTCAGAGAAAGCATATGACAGGGTGCAGAGAGAGGAGTTGTGGTATTGTATGAGGGAGTCTGGAGTGGCAGAGAAGTATGTTAGAGTGGTGCAGGACATGTATGAGAGCTGTAAGACCGTGGTGAGGTGTGCTGTAGGTGTGAAAGAGGAATTCAAGGTGGAGGTGGATCTGCATCAAGGATTGGCCCTTAGCTCCTTTTTTGCTCTGGTGATGGACAGGCTGACAGATGAGGTTAGACAGGATATCGCTGTGGTCTATGATGTTTGCAGACCACATCGTGACCTGTAGCGTGTGCAGGGACTTTATGCCCATCCACATAAAATCAGAGAGGCCAGATTAAAGTGGTTTGGACATGTTCAGAAGAGAGATTGTGAATATATCTGTAGGAGGTTGCGGAGATTGGAGCTGCCAGGCAGGAGGTCCAGAGGAAGACCCAAGAGGAGGTTTATGGATGTAGTGAGAGAGGACTTGAAGTTAGTTGGTGCAAGAGAAGAGGACGCAGAGGACAGGGTTAGATGGAGGCAATTTTTTTTTTTTTACCCTTCAATTGTCCTGCGGTCCAGAGCAAAAAGAGAAACAGTTCCCAGCTGTTTGACCTCCTTGGAAATTGAATTTCTTAAACGGCTGGCTGCAGTGGTGAAGTCTTCAAATTGAGGCTGCAACTTCTCCTGAACAAATTCCTGCAACTGCAACAACAGAAATATCTTGAGAAATCCTCACGATATGTTCAAAAAGTTTTTAAAGCATAAAGACATCAAACCAGTGGTAGCCAACTCCTCTATTTCAGTGTGTTAGGTGGAGAACATCCTAACCTCTTTGTGCAGATGCATCAACTCTGTCTTAGCCGTGGAGTTCCCCTTAATCAGGCCTCTGATCTGCTCCTGTTTGAGAACCTGAAAAGGCAAAACATGGCATGTTAAATAATATGCTACAGAGATTATGGCTTCTCTGAAATTTAAGATCTCAATGGTTTGGCCAGTTATTGTTCCAACAAAAATCATGTGAATCACGTTTTTTCTAAGTTCATATAAAATCTGAAACATGATGCAAATGCTTGAACTAAATGTGACATTAGCAAAATGTATGAGAGTCTCATGTTTTCAGTTCACTCTCACCACTAGTTGTCTGAAGTTAAGAATGCTCTGCCACTTGCTGCGGAGGTGTCTAAGAGCCTCTTGTCGACTTCTGGCATTTTGGTCAAGTTGGGTACACCAATCTCTAATGTAATCTCTGGCTGCTGTCTGCATCACACACTGGAGTTCCAGCTCTAATCCTGACCTGACAGTGCAAGAAAACATAAAATGCTGACCTCAGGGTTTCAACTGCCCACATCAAATCTAATTTATGATTAGAATTTTTAGCTAAAATGTGTTTGCAACAAACCTACTGTAAACAAAACAAAGAATAACCAACTATACATAGAATAATTTTTAAAAAAGGAGAATAAATTCATCAAATAACAAAAAGATGAATTAACACTGCCTGATAACTGTCAATAATTCAGTAGCTGTTTTTGAAGTTCCTAGATTATTGTTATAAGACACATTACTGTACATGAATTATAAGTCTCTTTTGACTACTGTTGAGTCAATGTAGAAAAAAATAGTATTATTCCTGAAATTCCTCAAATTCTGTGCATTCCCTCTAAACTACACATTGAGTAAACTCACAATGCCAAGGTATCATCATGTACATCTGCAAGACCAGAGACCTCCTGCTCAGCCTCCTTCTTGCGGGCCAGCAGCTGGTGTTTAAGCTGCTGAACTCTGGCACGAGTCTGTGTCAGTTCCAGTAAGTTCTCTTCCACCTCTTCCCAAGCAGCCTGGAACAACACAAACATATAAAATGAAAATTAAAAATGTCACCAATGACATAAAAACGTTTTCTCCTTCTGTGAATTTCGTAAGTAGTATATGTATCACCTGTAAGAGAGTCTTAACTGGTGGCAACTCATTCTCTTCTTCGGCTGACATGTCCAAGAGGTGACTGCTTTCAAAGCGGTATCTGCAATTAAAAAGCCAGATAAACACTAACACTAAAACCTTTGAGGTCTGAGTCAAAGTGAGAGCACTGTAATAATGTTCAAGTTCGCTATACCGTAGAGCTGTCACATCCCGTGTCACATCCAGAGAAGCTAGTTTGTCCTCTAGTTCCTTCTGTTCTCTTGAAGCTAAATACTGTAATGCTGAAAGGATGTGGTTGGGGGGATATCCACTCAATAGGTTCTAATGCCATGACAAGAAGTGCAAATTAAAGATAGTGTAAACACACAGGTACCAAAATATTTAGTGAAATTGACTGAAATACCAACCTTCACAGAGCTCAACCAGTACTGAAACATAGCAGTCCTCTGTTCATGGGTCATACTGAAATAAAAGAAATTTAAAAAAAATTAAGAAGCCATGAATCTAAAAACATTAAATCTGACGAAATATTCTGAAAAACTGAACAGCTGATTTCACAAAATTATGTCCACTGTATTCCTTACTGTTTGGCTGCAGAGTGTGCTGTTTTTAGTTCACTCTCTTGTAAAGACTGAAAGAAGTGGACCCTGTCATTACAAAGTGCTCGCACTTCACACTGTCAAGAGAAAAACAATTATATTTTTCAATTAGCAGCTGGTGTATTACTGGCATCCTAACTTGTATGATATGTGTAAATAAAGACCAACAAGCTGGTGTATTATCTTTCAGATAATAAAAAAAGAAAGCTATGAGTATGCCTTCACTACCTGTAGTACTATTATCAATATAGCGCAACAAGATAAAAAACAAAACAAAAAGAAACGCAGTAATACACTGGTAATTTAAAAAAAAAGTTTTATTACCATAACCAATTAACATGCTTACCTAACTACACACAATGTGTGGTATTATAAAATCTACCAAATAAAACAGGCCAGATTTAGGCAGTTCTTACCAGGACTTGAGCCTCTGTTGTGGCTTTGGAACTGAGGTTGTTGTCATCACTGCCACCAGAAGACTTGTCATCAAACAGCACTTCAATCTCTGCTTTCCTGCAATACAAAATCCAGTTCCCTATTTTCAAGTTTAACCTACTATAGTACTATAGTAGTATATAGTATAAGTATAAGTACTATATTATGAATTTTGGTGTTTAAATCTAAATTCCCAAAATTCTATTTTGTTTCAGTTAAAGTTTCTGTCTGACCTGACCATCTGTTCCAGCACCTGGCAGTGCTCACTGATGTTTTGTATGTCATCAGATAGCACTTTACGGGCTAAGATGCAATGCTTCCTGAAGGCCTGTAAAAGTAGTGCTCTGCGCTGGCAGTCTTCCACCTGGGTCCAGGTATGGCTGATAGACTTCTCTGTAAAATAATGAGTAAAAAAAAACAATGCATGAGTTCACTAGATGTCCCACGGAAACAGCAAATGGCAACAATAATCTGGTTTTACTCCTAATAATCCTATCAACAGTTAAAGGAAAAATTTGGTCATAACATTTTAAAAAAAAATTGTTGCCAAAAACAATGCAACATTTATACACGGTAGGAATAGTATTTTCACTTATACGCTAGAAATTTAGTGTTGATGCAGTCCAAATACTTCCCAGCCAATACTGTATATAAGACTTACCTTGTGTGGCCAACTGTTCCTCTGTTCCATTGATCTGAAAGTCCAGGTGAATGACTTCAGCTCTCAGCTGCTCTATCTTCCTCCGAAGCTCTTTTTTCTTTGCAGCTTCACTCTGGCCCTCAACCTGCTTCAACTGAGCATGCATAATATAAAGAGATTTAAAATACTTACTCAGTGGTTTTCTTAATGCAATACTTCTTGTCATGTATTATTAGCATGATCACTTAGAGAAGAAAATTACAGCCTACCTCTTTGTCTTGAAGAACTTTGTACCTTAGAAATAATACTGTCAAGGCAATTCCCAAAAAATAGTAAACATGGGGGCATCTAGGTATTCAGCATGCACTGAGCAATACCATAAATACCAACACCAAGACATTTAAAAAATATTTCTCAGGGACTCCAAGACAGCACAGAAGATGCTTTTGTAAGAGAGGATATTGATAGGATTCTATGCATGTCTCCATCTGGGGCTGAAACTGGGATAAGAGGAAAGCATACGGAGACCCCTAAAAAGCACACATGAAGTCGTCATTAGAGCCCATATAATGCAGTTGGTGGCCAATATGGATATTCAAATTTTATAGTTAAAAAAACCCAGTAGTGATATATTTGTTGTAGATACTCAGTAGTCACAGCCATAAATGAACTGGTCAGAACATTTTATGATTGAAAAATAAATTTATCACTATGCCTTGTTGAACATTCTTTAGAATGGTGACATATCTTTAGATTTCCTGCACTTCAATTGCTTGTCATTCTCAGCTGACATATAGGGCAATATAAATGCATCGAGCTAACATCCACTAATATATGTGCCAGGACTATTTAACAGATTCCATCTGCTGTAGCCCGACAAAAGTGTCTTTTCAATCTTCACCCAGGCCAGAAAGGATACCATTGGAGATTGCCACGCATGATCCTCACGTTCCTGTTGTGAACAGATACAGTTAAAATGACTATTTGTTTGTGTTATCCAAAAATGATAAAGACTGACCAGAGGCTACTTACTGTATTTATTATCTATTAGAAATAATTATTAACTATTATTAATAATAGTTAGCGCAGAGCAAGGGCGTACTGACTAACCTCTGCTGAAACACATGCTGGATGACATATTTCCATATTGACTTCCCTGTCCCAACGCAGAGCCTGGAAAACAAATAGTCAGCAATAACGTGAGTTTATTGCTGCAAAAGCTTGACGGCTAGTAGAGGGAAATAAACAAGAAAATACCAACGTTTTGAAATAGCTGTCATTTGGCAGGCTCTCCGGAGGCAGATTGAACTCCTTTGTCGCCCAGCGTTTTAACTCCTGTACTAGATTTCTGTCCGCCATCCTAACAAGCGTTTTGTAACTAGCGAATTAGCGAGCTAGCAGTAACAACCGTGTTAGTTCAACAAATATTAGAGTTAGCTGACCTGAGTCGTTAGCCGCGCTAAGCTACTCACAGTCCTTTAATTTACTCTACTTGAGTGCGAGTTGTTTCTTACTTTAATAGGAATAAATTAACTTGTTAATTTTTTTTCTTTAATCTGAAATATTTAACTTTTCTGTTCCCGCCCGTTGACGACATTTCCGGACAGTACATCCGTTTACGTACCGCCGCCGTTGCCGTAAAGTTTTACCCGTCAACGTTTTGGATTTCTATGGGTGCCATGTAGGGGCAATATACTCAGTTGCAAGTTTATAAGGCATATCTGAGTTTAATTCATTCATTTAGTCCACCCTAATGACAGTTCAGATGTGTAGTTAGTTAGTTTTAGATATTAGTTTTAGGTATTTAGGTATATTTTTTAGATACTAGATTTTAGTTTTAGGTATTAATTCAACCGGATATTTAGACGGCAGTTGTTTCTTATCTTACCTAATTATAAATGGGGTAGACAAACTAATATAAACACCTGTCAGACCACAGCCTTCAGTTCACTCAGCATTTCTCAAAAAAAAAAAAAACTGACGATGATATCTAGGAGGGCAGGATTTATTGCAGGATTAATGTATTAAGTAGCTAAAGCTAGGTACAGTATGTGCTCGCTATAAACTGTAAACTTTATGATGAATTTAGTTCAACTGTATTTTTCAAACTTCTCGTTATTTATATGGACTCGGCTTTGCTTTACATTTAGTTAAATTGTGAAAATAGATTTAAGCATGTTGCATCACACAAAAGCTTCACTTCACAAGAAGTGCTGTGAATAAACCAGAAAATGCAATGCAATGTCGGAAGAACCTGCGGTGCGATTGCTGAAGTCTGAAAAAAGCTTGGCCCAAACTGTGTTGCTGGCTGCTAAAACACTATAGCTGACCTGGAAAAGGTAGGACAAGCAGAAAATGTAAGTGCACTGATGTCTTAACTTTGGAGGAGGAGCAGTGAAGAGCGTTGGAAATTGGAGAGGGGATGTGATTGCAGACCATTTGCAATAAAAATGTGTTTATATGGCAGTCATAGTGAAGACACAGGGGAACCAAATTCTATTGGCTGCTGTGTAGCATAAGCTAAAGTCCAGTGCTTGTACTACCAAAAATGTGAATGCAACTTGGATCCAAGAATGAAGTATTTGTGAAGTGTGAAGGAGCTGAATTCTGTGACTTTTAAGGTATTTAGAGTCCAATTAGCTGAAATCAGATCGTCTGTTCAACTGAAGTTAAACACCGATGACTATGGTGATGGGAAGTGCTTAGTTGCAGCTATCTTATATTGTGTGAGAAATCGTGTGAGAAAAGGAGATAGTTAGTGGTGTGAAAAATGTGGGAGTCAGACAGAAGCCAGTGGGTAAGTGCATTTTTACCAGGATACGGCGAAAGTGCATTTACTTTTCTCCTGGAAAATCATGGTTTAATTTACCACTGGAATAAAATATTTGAGTTGCTTGGTACTTTAATCACTCTGAGGCTCGTAGCACATCCTGTGTGATTCAGTTTGTTTTAAATGGTCTGCACTTATAAAGTGCTTTACACTGCGTCATTCACCTTTTCGCACTCACAATCACACACGCACTCTCACACTGATGGGAGACCTGACCTACACTCACCGGGAGCAACTAAGTTGAGGTTCAGTGTCTTGCTCAAAGACACGTAGACATGTGACCGGATGAGACGGGGATCGTCTCAGACACAAAGCAAGTACTGCACAAACAAGTGCCAGTGGAGAGTCAATAAAAACATACAAACACATAAAAACTATATTAATTATATTGATAGATTTGATTGGTCGGGTCTTGGAGTCTTGACTTGATCTCGCTATGCCTTGAACTTTGAGAGTGCAAATTGCAAGTATGAAAAATATGAATATTTTGCAAAGTACAGTATAAAAGCTATTAACATCAAGGGTAACAGCTCGGTTTGAAATATTCAAAAGTTTTGAGAAATTTTCTAATTTCTTATTTTATATTTGCAAGTTGCATCTCACTGCTAGCGGCTAAAAGTTGGAGCAATCACGCTGTAAATTGCTGGAAAAGCTGGCAGTAGCTCAGTAAAAACAGCTGAATAATGCAAAACATGGTAGAAGTAAATAAAGGTTTTTAAATAATTTGACCTGATGAGAAATTAACTTAATGTAATGGTTGGCTGGAGCTAATCACTACTTCATGGTTAGCTGGTCCAACCTGCATTACCTCATGATTAAATAGTCCAAACTGCACAGGTGGCAAAGAGCTAAACTGCAATTGTGTCTTGATTGCATGGAAATCCCAATAATAAAAAAATATTTTTTAACCTGAGAAGAACATATAAAAGGGAATTGCTAAAACCTAAAAAGGCTCTCTCCACATTTTATATTTGAAAACAATGAAAAATGTATTAATATTTTCAGATACGATCTATGATTGGTTCTCATTGCAAAAGTTTTTTTAAAAAGCTCAACAATGTCGTCGAAAGTAACTGTTGTTCTCACTGCTGTTTCCTCTATGAGACATATCAGAAAGTGTCTTCAATCGTCCTGTATGTCCTTAGAACCATGTTTATGAACTGTCCAGTGATGATGCAGGAGTATTGTATTTGCCTAAAGTTACCGTATCCTGGTGAATAGATTTAAAACTGATACAGATTCCTGAAACAAAAGACGAAGAAAGTTGGTTAATTATTTTGCACACATGACAGGGTCTGTGATGGGAGAAAAGCTATTCCCAAAAGGTGATTTCTCACCTTTGTTGACCTTGTTTTACTAAATACATTCCAGAACCGTAGAGTCTCGTCTCCAGCGCCTGTCACTATTGCCTCACCATCTGGGGACATTGCCTAATATTAAAAAAAATTATGACTTTGAGAATTGTTTTTTCAGTTCTGGCCAGCTTGTCTGTTAACATAATAAACAGCAAGATCACATTTTCATTAGAAAAATAACATACTTAACATATTTACCAAATAGAGTACTCTGTATGAGTGTCCTGTGAGCTTGGCCACTTGAGTAAGAGCTGGGTATTTCCACACCAGGATCTGGTTCTGAGAGTAACCATGGGTGCTCACCTGGCAAAACAGACAGCATAATAATTTAAAGAGCCACATTTATGTTGTGTTGTTTCTTTATAACGTCACTGAATACAGCAAGCAAATCTGTAGTCACTCACCAGCTCATTAGCATGTTTGGACCAGGCCAGGTTGCAGACCTGAGAGCCAGTGTCCATACACTGTAGGGGCTGTGACGTCAGGGTGTTCCAAAATCGAATACACCGGTCAGCAGTGCCACCTCCAGAGGCTAGAAGGCCATGCTGGTGAGGGGACCAGGCAATGGCTTTAACTGCAGCCAGGTGATCCATGTATGTCTGCACTGGGCTCAGCGAGTAGTGGTTCCAAACCAGCAGCTGGGAAAACAAATGAAACACTGACCGATCAACAAAATAAATAAATTGACGTATATGGAAGCAGGTTTAATGAAAACATTGAACTGCACCTTGTTATCATTGCCTCCAGACGCAAGAAGCTGATGATCAGTGCTCCACTTTAAGCCACACACTTCCTGTCTGTGTCCCTGTAGCCTTCTCTCTGAATGCAGTGAAGGTGTCCTCACATCCCTTTGAAGAATCATACGATCACGGCTTCCTGAAGACAACTGGTCTGCACTCCATGCTAATGCTCCTGTACAGAAAGTCAAGTTTAATTCAGGCCTGCTCATATTCTCAACATTTCTCTTAAATGAATAATTTGACTCATTTTATCACAATTGAAAATGTCAAGCTTAGTTCATCTTAATCCTAAATAAGTCTTCTGTTCATTTGTATTAATAATTCCTGTTAAACCACTTTAACGAATGTCAGAGTTTAACACAGCAAAAGTTCTCACCAACTCTTGCAGTGTGTCCCTCCAAAGATAGCAGTCTTTTGCCAGCACCAGCATCCCAGATCTGAATATAACCCTTGTGAGTCCCCACTGCCACCAGGTTACCCTAAAATAAGAATAATCTTTTATTAAGAACAATTACTATAGCTCAACCAAAAACCCAATGTAAGTTTTGAAGGCAGTAAGATTTGTGTACATACCCTTTCAGACCACCCAACCGATGTGACTGAGTCTCCCTCCACTGACAGATCACACAATCTTGTTACCTGGGGAAAAGACAGTTCAAGTTTTTAACTGTTACATTATTTCCAAAAAGCCACAAATATTCATAACAATATACACACATCAAATTGTTCAAAACTGGGTTCACAAAATTTGAAATTTCAAAAGATTATATATAAAAAAAACAGACACACACTGCAGTACCTGACTGGTACAGGCACTCCACAGGTAAACACATGTACCCAGGCCAACACTGAGCACATTGAGAGACGACCAGTCCACTAGATTAAGGTAAAAGTCATCCTGCAGTTCTGGAGCATCAAGGACTTTAAAGGGTATTTTTGAGATCTTGCGAGTTGGCTTCCTTGGTGAACGTAACAACTTTTGACTGCAAAAAGAAAAACATTTTGAAACCCTGATATGGAAATGTACTGTTACGTTTAGGGTGAGCTTCTTTGTTGTGGAAGCAATACTACACGCTCTTGTTTTGTGCTTCTACCTTTTGTTGCTGACAGGTGAGAGCGAATAGGGGGAGATGCTAATGCCATCATCCGGAGACAGCGTTTTGGGATTGTGTGAATACTGTAATAATGCAGACAGAAACCAAATGATCTAGCAACTTTATTAAAATGACATAAACCACTTAAAAAAAAGTACTCTTATTGATTAGTTGTGTTCTGCTCTGTGGCCTGTTAAAGCATTTTGTTAGCATTCTGTGTTCTCTGTTCTGACATTGTCTAAATGTGTTTGGTATGTGTGCGATATTATTTTTGTAAAAGAAGTGTGAAATTAAATGTTTATACAGTGAACAGACTCCTCCTGAATAGCTGTGAACCTCGGTCTTCTGTCTGGGGGTCCTGAATCTTTTCTATTCCTGCTCCCAGCAGTTCATTTTCCAGTAAAGCAGAGTAGGCCAGCCCATCTGCTATGTGCACAAAAGTATAAATTTTATATAAATAAAATCTTAAAACTAAAAGTGCACATACTGTATTGAAAACCAAACAGACTTTTTTTAGAATAACTTCAAAAGGCAAATTAAAAATTAATTTACCTTTGATATTATCAGAAGAGGCATCCTTTGGTTTTCTGTTATGACTTGGTGACTTCTCATTTTCCTAAATAAAAATCACAAACACTATGGTAAATGGTCTGCACTATCACTAATTTGAGGCATAAATTTGTCTCACATCATTCACAGTGTAACTTAAAAACTTCGTCTGCATGTACTGTAACATTTTAAATGTTATAATAAACATAAACACTATTTTTCTTTCCAACGCACAGACAATCGACAAATTCACCCAAAACAAGACAATCATTCATTAACCTTGTGGAAGTTAATATTCCATTTGGCCCCTGCTCTGGTTGGAATGAATCTGTCTCCAAGCTTACTGGGTGAGAATAACTGGGAACCAGTAGATGTTCGAGTGTGCAGGCTCTGTCAATTAAAAAAAAACAAACAAATGTAATTTAAAAATCAGTTTTAATACATATTATTTAACATAATCTGAATACAGGTATGCTAAATTTACATTAATAAGGACGACAGAAAAACAACTAATACGTCAAATTAAAAAAGATCGACAGGACTCACAACAAGATTCACATTGTCACTTTGAATTTTGATTTGGCGAAAGAGGCGATGTTCATACGCTGGATCCATCCTATGCTAAAATCCAGTTCCCATGCCACAGGCTGGAAGAACAAAGACCTGGTCAATAAAGAGACGTTGTTTGTATCAATGTATGTCTGCAAGCGGTTCACAAAGGTTTGTGGGATCAATGGTAGGGTGACTGCTGCATGGTCCAACATGCATGCCTGTGCGGAAATATACATTCTTTCATCACTGTATTACTAATATTACACTCTATGTGAACTGTTGTGAGGCGTATACGCTACAAATGGCCTTATGTGCTGCCTGTTTTCCTTTCGGCCCCCTGGGTACTGGTTCGATGTGCAGGTCTTGTCCCGACCCAGACCATGGTTCATTAAGGAAATTCCTTCCTATGTTTGTTGGTAAGCATTATCTATGTGGACATATAGAATTGAAGTACTGATTATCTTTATAATGTACATATGCTGTTTCTTCAGTATTATTTTACTGACTCTCGATCCAAAACCTTTCTACAACATTTCGTTATATGGTTTGTGTCAATGTTATAACAGTTTCTGTACAGTCTGTTGTAGAGCTTTTTCTTTTAAGGATAACAGTTATCGTATCATGAAGTCTTGTCAAGTTACCAAAGGTTTGCAGTAACTTATTTCGGGGTTTCAAAATATATTCGTTTACCCAATTATGACATGCCTGTCAATTTAGTCGACAAAAGGCAAAACCCTTAATATGTCATAAAAGCGGCGTGTTCGTTGTTCTGTTTAGGTTACAAAAACAAACGCTAAGTAATGAAAACTAGCATTAGCTAACTTAGCTAGTGGCTAACATCTTTAATTATATTTAAAGTAGACAACATTTGTACAACAACCTGCCTGTCTCGGACTACCAACGCCCAAATGCAAGAAGACGGTAGCAGCTCTCGTAGGAGATATCAACTGAATTTATGCCATAAATGTAAAGATATTTACTCTCTGGTTTATGTGTTTTCATGTTAGCTAAGTCGAATAATATTGCATTGTGGGATTGCTAGTGACGTACGTTTGTTGGTCCCCGATCAAAACACGGAAATGCCACCTTTTTTTTAACATGTGCTGTTAGTTGATCACAAACATTTAATTAATGCTGCATATTAATTTTTATGGTATATTATATTTGTTTTCCAAGTTACAGTGCACAGTTTAATTAGTAAATTGGATCAGCATGGACAAATTGTTTCATAGCTTACTTGTTTCCCGTATGTGTCCAAAATTGCAAAAGTATAAAATACAAAAGTGCTCTTAAAGCCACTAAGATTATTAGAAGGTTTAGGTAAATATGTAATGTAAATACTAATAGAGTCTAAAAGAGAACATCCAAGAACAAGCATGTGTTGGCTGAAGTGAGTCCTCCACAAGGAGCATAGGCATGAAGCAAGTCAGACAGGAATTCAGGTGCCTGACTGTGAAGTACTGTAGAAGTAATAATCAGAATTTTAAAGTTAATTCTAAAACTAACAAGGAGCTAATGTAAGGAATCCAAAATTGGGGTAATGTTACAATGTTGTTGTGATTTCTTCAGCATCCTGGTAGCAGCAGCATTGTGCAGCAGCTGGAGATGCTTTATTGATGTGAAAAGAGAATTACAATATTCAAGTCGCAATGATACAAAAGCATGAATAACCGTTTCAACTACAGAGTGTGATACAATAGACCTAAGTTTGGTAATATTTGTACAGACAAGGACTTGATTTTCTTTTCTGAATGCAGTAGCAAGGATGACCATGCTACAAGTGTTTTTTCGAGTCTGTTGTGTCATAACTTTTGTTCCAATCTATGTTCTTCACTCAGACTCAAGCCCCTATGTGTTCATGTATTGACCCGAGCTGACCTGGATTTTATCTAACTGTCACTTGTCTGCTCTTATTTTTATTAAAATGTAATTAAATGTCATCACTGTTAATACATTCACAGCATGATCAAAACACCTGTAACTACAGTTGCGTCTTTAAGGACAAACCCTTGTTATTATTATAGTTATTAATTTTACTAACTCTACTTTCCAGTGCTTGTTTTATGACCAAATGTATAAAACAAAACAAATCACATTTTTTTACATGATTAGTTAGAAATTATTTTAATACTTTACATCCCTAACATTACATCACTTACATATTCAGTCATTGTATGAGCAATAGATGATTTACTAATAACATTACACATACAAATAACATTTTATTCCAAAATCAATGTTTCAATCTGACCTTCCATCTATCCTTTTTACTGTTGAATCTCAGTGTTACTTCCTTTGTGTCTTTGGGGCAATAGGGGTGAAAAAACCAATGTAGTAAATTAATTTCTGGTTCTTCTGATGTTGTTTTTCCCCCCTCTGTTTTCCTCTTTACAATTTGAACCTTCGGGCAATATTTGCTTGGGCATTTTTAAAGGCCTAACCTGGTTCCAGTATTCAGTCCTCTTTTCAGACATGTCTTTAAGACATTTACTTCCCTACCTTTCTGTGTGGGCACGGACCATTGATGTCCAGTTTCTCTGATCACTTTGACACTGCTGGTGCCCTATAGTTGTGCTGTGTGCACAGCTATGTGGGGGGGAGGGAAGTGTGAACTTGTTACATCATTGATTGATGTTAAAACTGTGATGGATCTCTTTGTTGTCCAGTTTGTGTTAGTCAGTCACCCAATTGTATGATGTAGGAAATTCTGAATCATAAAGTTTCCAGATTTCCACAACATCATGGTCTTGACCTTCATGTCATGTCCAAGATTCAAACATAGAGGGCGTACTAGATCTGTTTTCAAACTCACCTAGCATTGCTTAACCTGTACACTTTTTTCATGTATCTTCACATTCTTGGACCTTCTTCTTTATAAATGAACTCAATTTAATCAACAGTTACCTTGCACCCCACCACTTGACTGCAGTGTGACAAACATACATTTCTTTTATGCCACAAACAAAATGCTAGGCTTGTTACACTCTTGTTATATGTATAAATTCAGGTAATCAAAAAAAAATATGTCAAAAGAAACCAAAACAAATGTATACAATACGTGTAAGCAGCTCAAAAATACCTAATGTCCAGCAATATTTATTGTCTTTACCTTTTTTAAAATCTAAAAGGCCATTAAGGTTAGTCATGTCTTTTTCAAATGTTTCCAGGTCCGCTAGGACATGTATAGTGAAACACATTAGTAAAGTCTTAAAGCACAGAAATTGTATTCATCCAGGATAGGTTTTTAATAAGGATCTAGTAAAGAGTAGGAACCTTGAATCCAGGTAGATCTAAGCTCCTGGACAAACTGCTTTTTTTAAGGAAACAAAACGTTTACTTTTTAACTTGATCTATGTTAAACCTCCTGTAACGCAGTAGTATATTTTCAAAGGGGTTTTTGCTAGTTCCAAAAGCAAATAACAGTTTTATAGAGCTATGGTGGCCTTTGATAAACTACTGGCACAGTGATCTAAGTGACTTAATCCAAAGGTGAATGGCCCCATTGGACTCTGGTGTGACTCAAAAACAGATTAGCCGGTACACGATAGAAAATGTGGAATAGAGGATGTATATGTATACAATGTTTTGTCTGTAATTCCCCCAACTACTTCTTGGTCTATGATCTATATTAAAATTACACTGTGAAACACTGAATTCCTGACTTTTCTACAGAGAGGAATCTGATAATGTAATCAGTATTCAAACCTGTTTTTTGGTTCATGACAGGCTAGATACTTTTAGATCTCATGCATGCCCTCCCTCATAATTTAGATTATACTATAACAGGATTATAAATTGTGTGTGTGTATGTGTGTGTGTGAGTTTATCTAAAATGTTGATTGCACTCCCCTGTCAACACCTTCATCTGTATAAGTAGTCTCTGCTCTGTTAACGACATGTAGCTATAACAAAAGACCAAGCACTCTGTCTTCAATACTGGCAAGTGTAGTGGTAATAATCACACACTGAGCACACAGAGAGCCCCCTGTGAACTTTACTGTGTTTTCTGGTGAGTGAGCCTATAGAAACTTACTAAATTAGACACACAACATAGTTCTGCGAGAGTGAAGGAAGCACCCCCCTTAACACACACACACACACACACACACACACACACACACACACACTTGCACACACACCACACACTGTCTGTCTGTCTCTCTCACACAGGCACACCCACATAACACTGGCGCCAACAACCAAATCCCCCCCCACCTCACTCCCCCCCAACTGACCTCTAATTATGTCATGCGAAAAAGCTGTGTCCTATTGAAAAGCTCTCTTAATCAAACCCAATTAATTCTGCTATTTTCCCTTATTATTCTTTGCAGGGATCGCTTCTTTCCAATAAGACTGTTAACTACAGCCATGGCTCTTTCAGATTTACTGGGGTGCAGGAGCGAAATAATAGACTTCACAATTAAACAATTAGTCATTATGGACTCAGTTGTTCTTAATGAATAAAGGAACTGTGTAGTAGTGGTGAGTTAGAATTTCCTTCATCATTTTCATTGTTTGTAAGTAAACAATATCTAACATTAAAGCCATGAAAACAAGGTGCAAATGCTACATTTGTTCACATTTATGATTTATTATTATTATTATTATTATTTATATTTCCAGAGCTACTTGAAATGTCCTTACTTACGTGTTGTTTTTAAGTTTTCAGGGGGTAAGTAGCAAATTTGAAGTCTTTCAGAACAACAGAGAACAGATTATCGTATAGCCAGTTGTTTAAAAACAATTGTCAATCGTTAAAAATTCAATTAGTCCCATTTAATGTGTTTTGTAAGCTCATTCAAAGTCCATTCAGTCTATAAATAAAAGTTTCGAATATTTAAGCTGTGATGCTTGTGTGCTGCAAAGCATTTCTGGTGCTGCAATCGGATTTTATACAAAAAAAAAAAAAGCTTTTATTTTTAGTCTCAAGTCAGGTCTGCTCCCATGGTCTGAAAATTTTAACAGGTAAGTATTTATATATATATTTGTGTATTCCTTTTCGTCGCTTACTTATATGTGACTACCATATAAAAAGCAAAATGCTTTTTTTGTTTGTTTTGTTTTTAGCGGTAATCACTTCACTGTTGTGTGAAAAGACAAATTGATGTTCTAACGAGTCAGGTCAGGAGGATTAACATCTGTTACCACCACAAGACTGAGCATTTTTGCCATCAATTAATATGTGAACAGATTGGGTTTCTGTAAAATCCAGATGTCCAAATTAGATAGGGTTATGTTTTTGGTGAGCACATGTATAATGCTATGGGCTCAGATGATTTGTACTCATAACCCATGTACAAGCTGAATTAATTATGACATTTATTTTTACCCAGATACTTTCTAGAAAATAGGAACTATTTGTAGGTAGTATTGTTTTTTTGTTGTTGTTGTTTTAATCCTATGAGTTCAGGGTTGCCACAGCAGATCACTGTCTGCATGTTTATTTGGCACAGTTTTTACATCGGATGCCCTTCCTGACGCAACCCTCCCAAATTTCTACTGGGCTTGGACCGGCACTGCACGGCTGGGGATGGGAATGGGCTGTTAGGGGTTGAGTGTTTAGCCCAGAGAAACCTTGGCATATAGCCGGGGATCGAACCACTGGGTACTATTTGATAAATATTACGGTAAAACATAATGTACAAAAACAGCACTGCAAATCTCATTTGGTTCACCTTTTAATAAATGGTAAATTGTGCAGGAGACAAACTCTCCCCAGATCTGTTTTTCATGTTGATCTGCTGCTCCTTTTCCCATGCTTTTCATTTGTGCCACTCACTCTAGCTCAACGCATGCCTACCCTGGCCCCTGGCTGTGGCTATAACCCTGACTCGGCCTCAGCTGAGCAGTGCCAAGCAGTCCAGCAGTTAGTTCTGTAAGCGTCTGTTCAGGCTCAGCTCAGTTCAGCCTGGCCCGGGTATTAATCCTTGTGCTGTCAGTGAAGCCCGCTCTGAACTCATCCTGCAACACAGGGAAACGCTCTAATTGGGGGATTTTCTACATCATTAACTCTGATGACCAGCCATCTCACCCTCTCTCTCTCTCTCTCTCTTCACTCTTACTCTCCCTCACTTCATCTCACGCACTCCCACACTTTTCTTTTCTCTGTCTTAATCTCTTTCTTAATGTCTCTCTTTTTTATTTCTCCCACTCTGACTTCCTCACATTCTCTGTCTCATTTCATGGTTTCTTGTCTAATGCATTTTTCCTTCACACAGTATAAGGTTTGTTGAGTTATTCAACAATACCATTGAGACATGACTCCATGAAAAAATAATGCACATGCACTTTTTTCCTTTGAAATATTTAGTTACATGATTCTTACCTGCTATACTAACCCCAGTCTGTAACTATATTTAATTCTAAGAGCTAAGCAATCAAATATTGGAGGATATTTCTTTTTGAGAAAATTGGATGGTTAGCTCTGTGACACGAATGTAAAACTGAGGGTAAACATCAACTCCTAAGTTAGTATGATATAACTTTAGGAGATGTTAAAAAACCTTCAGTGTTACTTCTACTGATCTAAACATATGGCTTTTAAAGTGAGGTCTGTCCAGGCCTCCATCTGTCCAGTAAAGTGACTCACACACTGAGGAGGACAGCTAGCATGGCAGCACAGGTCCCTCTCTAAACATGTGTTACAGTGGCTGAGGCTGTGTGCTGGCTTGGAGGCAATTAAGGAGTTGGGCCCTGTGGTCAGAGGCCCCCCTGGGAAGCCCTGATTGATTGGATTCTCATCTTCCTAACAGGCTGGCACCCTGCCACCAAACAATGGAACAGCAGAGATGATTGGGAGGGGTAACAAAGAGAGTAAGAGCACTTTTATGACAGAGTCACAGAGCACAAGTGTTAGCGAAAAGGAAAGAAAAATGTCTCCCCTCATGTATGTCAGATGATAACGATTAAACTGCAGTAATCTTCATTCTGCCAACCCAAGGACTCTGTGGGAATGAACGCACAGGTCAAAATGAATGAAAGCACTGCAGTGAAAAGGTGGAAATACATTTTCTATCAAACTATATTTATTTACAGTGGATCTTCATTCTTTGCAGAACATGAACATACATTATTCAGTCAAAATAAAAAATGAAGAAAACAATGATATCACTACAACAGGTACTGTATACAATAACTACAACATTTAAGAAACAAATCAGCCATACAGGAAATAATATTCTGTTCGAATTGACATAAAAAACAAAAACATCTAGTGCAGTTTTGTCCATTATCTAACCTTTGGCTTATTCTTGGTCCAAAATCACATTTATGTAGCATCCTAAGCAGCTCTTTATGCAAGGTAATCCTCATTTCCTTTATGGTGCTAGGTCCTGGGATTGTCTATCAAGGAGTCTAGACATAACTAACATGAATAAAATGGAGACGACATAGGAGTAGCAGACATTACACTGCATTTTCCCTCTCTAAGCAGTATAATAATGGACTTTTTTGTTTTTGATGCTGTTGCACCTATAATTACAACAGCATCATTATGTTATATTAAAGTAAAATATATCACAACCACAATATGGGCAGTTGTGAGGAAATTAGCCTAAGTTTTTAGAGAAGTATGGAAAGTAAAAAGGATTTGGAAATTGCACTTCGACATAATTTTATCCCACTTACTTTATAAACAAGAAAAAAATACCATATTCTTTTTTATTACATGCTACTTGTTTATGCTAAAATATCCAAATATCATATACTAATCTATTTAGCTCTACTGTCCATATAAGAAATATTGTGGTTAGATTTGATCTTCCCTACCTTTAAGACAATTAGAGCTTAACTGTGAAACAGATGATAAACAACCAACATTGTGTCACTAGTGACAATACCAGCTATGATCCGTGTTTCTTCTCCTTTGATTGAGAAACAAAACTTTCCATGGCAAAATGTTACTTACTTATTTAGAGCAGCCTGAGACCGTTTCCCCCCCTTCAGCTTCAGACAAAGAGCATACACTTGGATCAATTGGGCCAAACAAAGAGTAAACTATATGGGGTGATGCATCACACAGGGCTCTTTCTGCTGCCCTGCACGTACCCGCAGCCACCCAACACTGAGCTGCCAACAGGTTTTCTACTCCAACAGCCACTCAAGCAAAAGGAGGATTACTCTGCTCACTATTCCTTATTTTTTATTTCAGTTCCTCACATCCTCCCTTCCTTCCTTCTTTAAAGCATCTCAGCACATATCAGAAAAGATTGGGATTGTGCAGCATCATATTTGGTATATTCTTAACCGGTCCATTTAGAAAGTGCCATCATATCTCAGACTCTATTTAATAAACTACCACCAGACAAGTTTCTGTTTTACACTTTGTGATTAAGAGGCTGTTCTTCCCCGTAAACTGAAAATCCTGACACCTCAACAGTCCAACCACTTTTCTTCATTTATAAAAGACTATGTGTTAGCTACAGGCTCAAATTTCTAAAGGAGGCTTCCAGTAAGCAGCAAAAACGTAAACTATAAATAAGAGATGAACTGAAAACCAGTTACACAGCTGTGTAAATAGGAAATCAATCAGTGAGATGTATGTGCATTTACAGTCAAAGCTGCTCTGACATTAAACTGAGACTGGACTTTAATTCAAAAAATTCTCTGAGGCTCTTATCATCTAACCCATGATTTGACCTAAATTTGACACCAACATTTTTATTAATTATTTAAAACACAAACTTACTGATAAAAATGGAGAACAAATAATGGAAAAACAAGATGAGAACAATAATAATAACAACAATGATTTCTATGTTAGTTAGTTAGTGGATGGTCATAAAAATAAACAAAAACAGTGATTTGTTTTAGTAGACAGAAAATAATTGTTTTTCCATGTTCAGAGCTTGTTTGTGGCTGACCTGCCAGGATCAGAAGATATGGTGTTTCTGAAACCATGCAGATTCATCTAATTATATAGAAGCATGCCAGAGAAGATACTGTACAAAACGTGGTTAATAAATAAAGAGTTTTGTGAGCAGCAGCTCCTGGGCTGTAAGTAGTGATTAGAGAAATGTGTCACATTTGCATTTACAGCACCCAAGGTGATGCTAAACACCTAAAAACTGGAGGGGGAACAGATGTCTGGAAGTTTATAGTTAACATGAGCAACTTATCAAGAATGGTCACTTGTCTGCTTCATGTCCTTAAGATGAGAAAAACAGGTAAAATAAAAACAAAGTCCAAAATAAAAGTCCTATAATCCTCAGTTTTCACAGTTCAAAATCCATTTCCTATGCTCATCGCAGCCTTTTGCAATAAGAAAGAAAATTTTCAAGAAGAAACAAGTTCAACATCTCCCTTTCCCAACATCACTCACATGGACCACCATGTTTGTTAGTCACATGGGTTGCCAGGTCTTGTCCATAGATTGGATGTGTTCCTTGGCTTTCATTCTCAGTGCGGCAATACTAGAGCTGCGCTGGTCCATGTCCTCCAGAGGGTATTTATCAGAATATTGTGCTGGACACTGGTAAGGAGGAGGAGCCATATTCTGGATCCCTTGACCCATGGATGGATGAGAATGAGAGTGAGGATGAGAATGAGGATGAGGAGGATGTGGAGAGGAGTTGAGGAAGCTATGGCTGTGGTAGGTTGGCTGTAGGCCTTGAGCTGGGCCCATGAAACCAGGAATGCTGTGGATTGGTGTGGCACTGGACAGGGGTGAGGTCAGCCACGGGTCCAAGGGGAGGGAATTGGTCATTGGACCCATGCTGGTGTGAACCGGTGCCTGGCGGTTAAACGAAAGCATCGGCGAGTCGTGGAGTTTCATGGTGCTGGCATCCATTTTCTCCTGCCGACGCCATTTTGCTCTGCGGTTCTGAAACCAGACCTGGAGAACAACATCATGTTATAATCAAACTATAAGGGCAAAAGAAGGAAAGATACAAAGAAAATACATTATCAATATTACATCACAGTATGTTTTTAACAGTCTGGTCTGAAGCTTCAGTATGTGTCGAAGATCTAAAGATCTGATTGACCATAAATAAATTTGTTGTTTGGGCTCAGGAGTCCCTCTTTACATCAGTGCTGTTTCTCTGACATGATCAGCATCTCAATGAAACATTCTCAGAGAATCACTATTGAAACCAATGTTTTTAGACTGAAATGAGATTCTTATACTACAGGTAGTTGTTACAGTACATGTACATCACCATATTTAGGAGACTATGAGGAGATGAGAATGTTCATTATGTACGGACAAAAACTCTGACCATTGCTATAACATAATTTTTGGTCATATTCTCTGATAATATTGTTGTTCTGCTTTAAGTTACCAACCAGCCTCCTATTGTCAGCTTCAGCTGCTTCTTTCCACACTTTAAGATGTGTCCAGTTTTAAGCCTTGTCATTTTGTTCTGGTTTATTGCAATGCTACATGACTGAAAAACACATCGTAGTTGAGCAACTATTTAGCTCATTATCTTCACCTAAATACTGACAAGCTCAGGGCTTAGTGTCGTTCTTCTGTCCCTTAGTGCACGTCATGATTTGGAGACACACCAATTTAACTCTTGAGGCTAACTGCCAGCAGGTGCTCTGAGTGAGAAGGAAAGATGAATACCTTTTTGAGTTTTAACATAACATGACAACAAAAACTAAATTTATTGCTGTAATCCTAAACTGATTGTAATTGTTGTGGGTAAACTGACTACATTTCTTGAGCTTTAGTAATAAGACCACTCACTTAAGGCTACATGCTATATGTCACAGGCCATGTCTGACAAACTCTGAAGTGTTAGCTCTTCTTACCTGAACTCTGACTTCAGGGAGGTTCACCTTCATGGCCAGCTCCTCTCGGCTGTATACATCTGGGTAGTGGGACTTCTCAAAGGCACGCTCCAGCTCATGCAGCTGGTAGGTGGTGAAGGTGGTGCGGTTGCGTCTGTGTTTCTTCTTGGGCTGAACGTCTTTACATGGCTCTGGAGATTTGCTTTCATCACTGTCTACACTCTTCCTCAGCTCGCTCAGGTCCTCATCACACTTGTTTGTGTATAAGCCAGTGTCTGTTCAGCAAAAACACCAACAGTAGAGAGTATGAAAAATTGTTTATTTGTGCAAATTCAACCAACTACACAGTAAGTGTTGATGCAGTCTGAATATATTGTTAAAATGTAGAAGAAAGGGAAATCAGAATGATTAGCTGATATAAAGAATGTGGATTCACTTTCCGGTAGAGCAGACATTAATTTGACACCTGCAACAATAGGCTACTGTAGGTCAGTGAAGCAAGCAATCCCCTGAACTTCAATGAAGCTCAAAAACATTCCTAATCGGATTTAGCAAAGTTGTTTCCAGTGTTTATCTTCTCCAAAGTTAAACTGTCTTTAAAAAGAAACAAAAGTGTTTCCTTTTTTTTTCAAGCTGAGCTATAAATCACATCACTCTTTCCACTGCATCACACACAGTATGTAACAGTACATTTATAATTAAAGCATTATATACACAACTGTATATATAGCATTTCACATTCATAAAATGCATCCAATAAATGAAAATGTCCACAGCTCTATGAACATTTGACAGCCTCAGCTACTAAGTTACTGTTTAATGACTCAAAACATTTTTATTGCTTTCCCTACTCATAATCCATAAGGTTCAGCTTGTTCTTAATCTTCAGTAGTATATTTTTATATTGCTTCCCCTGCCCATCCACTCTCAAAAAATTAAAAAGCAGACATTTTGACAGAGATCCGAACAAAGTCTTAAACTGTACTGTTGGCTAGACTAGAATAAGTTTTACCAGCGCATAATTTAACTATTAAAGGCAATTCTCTTGGAAATTTTGTGGGAGAAATGAAACCCTGCCAAAACAACTCTGTTTGCTCAGAAGTTGCCAAGTGCTGACATGTTTGTGTATTTGAAGCTAGAAAAACACTTGTTTAGAAGCAGAACAGCACGACAGAAAGAAAGTAACAAAGAAGAAATTGAAAGATAACAAAAAATGAGAGAAGAAAGACTAGAAAGCTTTTAGAGAGTTTTCAATTTACTGATGCTTTCATCACTAAATTCAAATCCTTTCATTTTGTAAATCCAGTGATTTCACAGTATCCTATCAACATCCAGTTGCTCACTATGGCTTTTAGTTTGAAAATCTGTCACATTTACCAAAATCGTAATAACATTGTCACTCAGCAGTATTTCTTTTCAGGTACATTTCACAGCACCCTGTTGCTCACTGGTACTTTTTTTCTGAAAATCTGGCATACTTTGTAACATCTTAGTAACATCTTCTTGGTAATGAGTGCTTTTATTTTGAAGGTCTATGGTATTTTATCTCTTCTTGTGAGTAAGTCAAAGGGCTTGTAATTTGAAATGAAAATCAGAATGTAATTCTGAAGACAGACTCACAAAGTGGAGAAGTAGTATTAGTAGCAGATACATTAGCAATGACAGCGTCGTAGCAGTAACTACATAGATAATACTCCAGAAGTAATAGCTCATTTGAATTATTATATTATACACCAGTTGCTGTAAGTGTTGCTGTAAGTGTCTGTCTGCTGTCTGGTGCTGAGTATAGTGGGTGTTCAGCTTTACTTAAATCCAAAAGCTGCCATCTACAGCCTTAAAACAAGCTGAGCAGAAGACAGTTAGTAAAAACAGTTAAGTGGCTGCAAGAAAGTTGAACAATGAGCTGAAACTCGTTAGGAAGCTCTGTCAGCTGCTGGGGCTGGGGGGGTGGCGGGCTGCAGATTTAAGCTTTATCACTACGATCATTCCCTTTCATGCTACGCTTAATTTTTTAAATTTCAATTGACTTTCTGAAGTCAAGAACAAGCCTTTATGCTCATTCACTGTAGACGTGAATGTTAACATTTTTGATCACTGTAGGTTGACCACGTACACATGAACTACGCTGTCCTTTTATGTCTTCATGAATGTAAATGTGTGCTTGTTTCTGTTAATAGGATGTGTTGATGGAGATGAAGGAGGGGGTCATCGTGGTCTTTCAACTGACAAATGAGACCATAGGCAAATGCAAAGCAGGTTTTTGTAGGTTCATTTATCCACTTCTCATTAAGCAGCTATGACAAAGGCCAGGCTCTGACAAAGGCGGAGGTCAAGTCTGGTTCATTGACCAGCTCTTGGTCTGTCAGCCCATCACAGCCGCTGGTCTGAAGGCTGCCTACTGTTTAGCAGCTAGCAGAACATCTCAGCACAGAGAGGGAGGCCGAATGACACCGACTGTAAAGTTGCTTATTCAGGGGGAACTAAGCAGACTTCACAGGATAGTTACATACAAAAGGGTGATGTCATTGGTGTTGATGTACGTTAATCAAGGACAAAATAGAGTCCTCCTGAATTAATCGCCTGAATCTGAATAACATACTGTATAATAATCTTTCTAGTGGGGATACACCACCTGCCAGATCCTCCATGTGAAAATAGCTTCAGATTAAATGTGATAAATTTGATTTGGACACAGAATGATAACAATACAACCCGAATGAACTACTGTACAATCTAATCTGCACAGAAGAGAAGATTAGGGGAATTCCACAAGGGGATGGGATTGAGCTTGGACACACACCCCTTGCACCATCTTGTTCAGTGATTTATTTCTCAATCTCAGTCCACACAAGCTCTACATGAGCTCTACATAGACATGTAACAAACAGATTCTGAACGTGCTTGTTTAATATTGATGTAAAATGCTACACCAACACATAAACATAACATGCTGTTAAAATGGCCACATTAGAAAATGGTTAGGATTTCAGATTTATTAGCTGCCTTAGTCCAACAAACAATAACCCAAATAACAAGCCATTTAGCAACTACATGACATAACCTGACACCTAAGTGCTAAATAATAATAATGCTGAATGTGCCATAATGCACTGAATATACACTCCACTGTTTGGTTTGTCAATGTGAGTTGTATTTTTTTAAGTAGTTGTTTATGATTTGTTTCAGATCTGTGTTTGATCATTTTTAGAAATAGCATTATCGATAGCACAAAAATGTGTGGCAGTAACATAAAAAAAACTGACTTCCACCTTCTCATAGGCAGGGGTTTTCGGAAATGAACTGCTGTATCCCCTTAGAAAAAAATCACACACAGTCTCAGAAGGAGATACAATACATTTATAAACATTTAGCAGCTTTATTTGGATAATATGGATGCTCTACCTACATTTTACTTACATCAGATATAGAGATATGGCTGCTGAGTCAGACTAAGTGTCTGAACTTGGAAACTTTGTAATGACTCCAGTTTGTTTTTTTCATTATTATTTATTTGTATGTGTGTATTTTTTTCCTGTAATAATTGCTCACTTACTTTGATTGTTTGACAGTGGGTTGTTAGGTAGGTGGAATTTTTGTTCACTGTAAAACCTAAAATAAAATAAAAAAGTGAACTATGTTTTAGCAGATATTTCAGCAGAAACTGCTCTTAAGGAGCCTTAAGTTTTAAAAATGTGTGGATTATTTTGGCTTTGCATTATTTTTCCCAGTTATCCATATCACCAAAATTATGAGTTTGTACTACTACTACTAATACTACGAATTGGTTACAGTTCCTGAAAAGGTTTAGTTTGGACTAGGTTTCAACCTGTGTTGGTGGCCAAAAACTTCCGCATCAGTGTTCAAGTTGTTTGAACTTTTATGATGTTTGCTCAGAGATATCGATATCTTACCTTCAGTGCAGCAATATCAGTTCTGTCCTACCTAAATCAAATGTGTGAAAGATTAAACCTAGAGCTTATATAAATCCAGCCTTTAAAGACCAGCAGTGCTGCCATGTGATCAATATCATTGACTGTTCAAATGTTAGGAGGCAAAAAAGTCCAAGGTTTACCTCTAAGGATATTGACCAGCAACTCACAAGCACAGAATCCAGAGCAAAATTACTATCTGGGGGTGAAATCAAGTGCTCTTAAATGACATATTGCTATAAAGATACTTCAGGGTGGAGGCCTACATCCCCAGGATGACTCACCATGGAACTGCTCCTGCTGGTCTGTGCTGCTGTTTCTCAGAGAAGACAGGTGCCCACTGTAGGACGGGTGTGATGAAGGCTCGTGCTGCTTTCCAGGCTCCGTCAGACCATCTATGTCCACTTTGTGGGGTACGGAGGCCCCAGCAGGACTGAGCAGGGGGTCCTGGTCTTTACTGAAACCTAAAATGACATCAATGCTGTGGACGCGGCCCCCTGCAGCGATGCCCCCACCTTTTCCCATTTCGTGGAAGTTGCTGGGTGAGAGGCAGCTGTCATCCACCATGCTCATGGTATCCAGTGATAAATGCATTCGAGCGTCTGGTAACGGACCCACGCCTGAGGTCATAAGAAAAGAGGTTTAAGTAAAGGTACAGTAGCAAGTTAGAAGCCACCCAGTTGCCTTAGATGACTCTAGATTATCCACTATAGAGGGGGTCGAGAGTTTATCCCTCAGACTCTGAAGGCCACAGTGCATAATGAAAAGTGTGCTGAATGAAAGTATGTGCACACAAGTTATGTCTCATTTCACTTTTTAATGAATGAACAGCACTAGCAGTTATAAAGTGTTAAGTTGTGAATATTAAACACATCCATTAATATTCATATACATTACATTTTGAAATCAAAATTTAAAATTGTTATTGTCTGTATCTCAAAGTCTCTTAGTGTTAGTAAAGAGGTAGTAAGTCATTCAACTGATGTCAGCTTTCTAACGTTTTTCAGACTTTAGCAACAAATCAGTCTCAGTGGTGTCACAACTACATCATTTAAGTTAAAATACTAGAAGAGGGATATCTACCGTTTTAAACGTGTTAAATTCTTGTGTTAGAAACAATAAGTCTCTTTTTTTTGGCCCAAACTGGTACATTTGTTTGATCAAACCAATTATATATGTGTGTCATATACCAAATAAAGTTAAAAGGTAAGCAGGTTAATTTACTGTTCTGGCAGCAAAACGGTTTCTTATTCTTTTACCTATTATTTGTGTTTTGCTGTGTAAGATGAAAACGCAACTCCACAGACGTAGATTTGACACTCCTGCAGGGAGCAGCAGATGATAAAATGTCTTTATTAGATTTATAAGTACTAGCATTTGTTCAGATTCACCTACTGATCACACCACAATCACATCTCCATTTTAGGTACTTTTTGACAAGCTGCAGTGTCAGTGAGCAGTGTGACAGCCTGTGGCAGAGCCTACCTCTTGGAAGTAAATATGTTGAACTGTCGAAGTTGCTGATGCCAATGCTCCACCTGTTCCTCTCAGCGGCTCACCCTCCAACTTCACCCTGCAAGGATCTGTTATATGCTCCGCGTCCAGTCACTCAGCCAGCTTTGCTTATCTCGCATTTCTCTAAAGAATTTCTTTATGTGGGACAAACTGTCCTGACATTAACTCTCCAGTAAAGTACACTTGAATAAAGCAAACCAGTGCAAAGAACATTCAACAACTGAGATTAGACGCCATGCGCTCTGGCTCAGAGAGGAGAGTGTAAGAGGAGAGAGCTGGAGGAGGAGAGGTGGACAAAGCTGAGGGGGCGTAGGAGGTGAAACAAGGGGATTAGGAGAGGGTTATTAATTGGAATCCTTCCCCTTTAAGAGTGATTGGCAGCTGTTCAAATAATTGTTTTTAATGTCATTTCCATTCACCCCCACAGGAGGAGGCCCTAGCTAATGAAGTCTGGACAGGACTTTCTTTTATAAATTTGTTGTTTTAAAGACAAAAGAAAGTTTTCACAAAGCACACCCAGCCCTCCGGCTGTGGAAACTTTAGGATAACATATATAAATAAAGTAAAAACTAATGCAGGAGACAAAAGCTGTTGATTTGGTTTATTACATGTTTTTACTTAACATTACTATGTAAAATAGTCTTTAGTTTCCCACAAAAGTCTCTCAATCTCTGTCCAATTTTATATGCTGGTGTAATGAGAAAAATGTTTTTGTAATACATTTACATACATTATCATTGTTGTAATGTATGTCATGTTGCTACCCTTTCTTATTTGTAAACAAACCCCCAAAATGCCAAACACAACAACATATAGATAAATTCCAGGTGCAGTGGACAATGTAATAAATACCTTTGTTGAATTACCATACTTACAGGGAAACCTATACTATTTCATTAAGTTTACTTGCTCTGTTAATTGTGTATTTATATGCATGATGTTCTTTCCCTCTATTACAATAAATTGTATCTTGTCTTAACTACAATTTGCCTAATGTGAAGTTTCTAATGTTAATTGTGATAAGAATGAATTCATGTAAAGCTGATATGACTTGCTTTTTACGAAAAAATAACACTATTAATAACGAACAGGTTCTTTAACATTGTTATGTTTGATGCTGACTAGGAACAAAACAAAGTCCTACCTGGTCATATTATTATCACTAAATTAGTTTGTCACACCGATTGTTGGGATGTTGTTTCTTTGTGTACCGAAGCACAGAAATGTCTGCTTGTGGCTTTAAATCCGCAGAGGCAGCAGAGTTCAAAGTTGACCTTGGCTTAGTGTCACAGAAATCAGCCACAACTCTAAAGACACTAAAGAGATTTCCTGTGCCCTCGAACATGTCTAAAGTTAGAGAAAGATTGATTTAAAAACACATAGTCTTTAACTGTGAGAATATAATATGTGAAACAGAGGCTACCAAGAGCAAAAAGGTAGTAGTTATAGTAAAAATACGTTTATAACAATATCAACAAAAATAATAATAATAACACTAATAATGATAATAATAATAATAATGATGATGATGATGATGATGATGATGATAAACAGGTAGCAATATACCTTACAGTAATAAGGTAACAGTGGGGTAATATTTCAAATGTAACAAGATATTGGGGTGTAATAGCTAGATAATAACAATTTAACAGGGCGGTGTCAATAATGGGGAATGATTTAGGTGCTATTAAGCAACAGATAAATCTAAGTAATAGGATGCCAAAATAAAAAAATAAAACACATAGGTCATAACACATAAGCCAAAAGCAGGAGTAATTACCCGGAAACACTTCTTGTAGACTCTGTGTCATAAACATGAAACAGAGGTGTAAAATGTTAAAATACCTCTCTTCTTCATTTCATAGTAACATCTGTAACAGTAAAGATGGAAAACAGCTCCCCAAAAGTGAGGCCATCTTAAGCCATGGTTTCAGAATAGGTAAGTGGCTCTACATATCCAGTTTTGTAAGTGTTTCAAATACAAAAATAGCAATTTGGTCTGATAGTTAGGCCTAGTATTACAATCCTATGTGAAAAGAATACATAGAGGAGGAATCTCATTGATTAAGTAGGTTTCAGATGTTAGGGAGTTTCACTTTTTTTTGAAAAATTATGTATAAAGGTATAAATCTGATGAAGTTAAGTTGTAAAGAGTCTTATAAGTCTCTTATAAAGAGCAACAGTTGAGTTTGAAGTTTAAAAAATCTGAGCGTGTGGATTTAGAAAGTCATCGTCAGCAGATATATAGTGCCTACTTCTTATTCATGCAGGAGCTTGAGGCTTGTGGGATATGCAGACATTAGGATATATAACCATAACTTCATTATAACAATGAAGAAGGATCAACAAATAAAAACAAAAATACTGTACTGTTATTTATAAATATGTGCATAGATACACTGGACAAGTGCAAAGTTAAACCGTGCTCTTTGACCTCAAGCCCTTTTGCGCGAGGCGGTTTTGTACATGTGGACTGGAGGAGCTGGGGCTCCACCTCTTAGCCACCATCCTAAACCATCATTCAAAAAGCCACACTGCTCCGATCTATTAAACACAGGACTATCTAAAGCAATGGTGTAAATGCATGAAAGTTAAATAAATAACACAAATTAGATAATTATTATGAACTCATGTAGTGTCACTGAGGATAATCATCTAAATTTCAAACCAGAACAAAAAACTTTTATTCCTCATTATTTCTAAACTCCAACCACCAGACTCCTTGCAAAATGACTCTTACTGCCAATGAGCATCTGGACAAATGAGAGTCAAAGATGCTTGTTGATTGCCATATACATTTATTGCAAATACATTTCTGTCCTTCCAATGTTAATCCTAATTGAGCATGAATTGGTTAAGAAGGAGCAGTGTAGTTATCAAGCTGCTTAGATTTATCAGATGACAATGTAAGTCCCCCTGATCCTATTAGAGGTAAAAGCAGCTAACGTGTAAAGGCGCAGTGTCAGCTTACTGAGGGGGTGGAGATAGACGAAGAGGGAGAGAGAGAGAGAGAGAGGAAGGTTGAGGCAGAAAGAAGAAGGTGGTGGTGTGACAGGGAAGGTGAATTCATGAGGTTCTGCAGTTCATGCACACACACACTCGCACACACACACACACAAACACATTCCATTGCCCTACACTCAATTTGGAGTGTTATCCTAACATAAAGCATGTCACCACTGTAAAACTAACTTCTGAAAAATTTCAGTTCCTCAATATATGTGCACCACAACACTGAAGTCCCCACAAGTGTGCAAATGAAAAATAAAAAAAGAGTTTTGACTTTGGGGTCCCGCCATGTAACAAGCACACACATACACACACATTTCTTACGTTAAAGTTAACTTTTATTACCGTTCAAAACATTCACACAGGAGGTGCAGCAGAACAAAAACTGTAGAACTGGTAAAAACTGTTAAAAAGTAATGAAAACAAACATAATAACAGAATATTAAATGATTGTGAACAGCACTTAGATCTGATGTCACTCGGTAATAATCATATTGAGCAACATCACAAGCTCAGTTTAGGCTCTTTATCTTCCACACTGTGTGACTACGAGGTTTATACAAAGGCCAATGTGTGAACATCACAAATTTGGGTTTATTTTCAAATTTTTCATAATTCCACCTTAGGAGGGTTGGTCACTTGGTTTGTTAGCAAGTGAAACTAGATATAAACTAACTCTATAAAGCCTCTAATTAGCTGCTGTATTAATGTTGATTGTTATTTGGCCATAACTAATGTCTCTTTATCTGGTAAACACCCACTTTTTTATAAATGTTTAACTTTCAGGTCTTGTTTAATAATTACATTTTGTAAAATTTCAGCCACTAAATGATTAACATCCAAGCTTTGGCCAAAACAACTTACGTGTATATGAGAGCAGTCATTAGATCCACTTTCATGGTTATGTTGAACTCTGTTTTATTTTGAAAGCAATTCTGCTTCCTGTCTGTGTCTGCTTCCTACTTGAACTGTAAGTCGCTTGGGATAATTTTTTTTAGCCAGTTTTAAGAAATGGTTCAATACGTAGCACATTTAATTCATGTTTGACTTAGGGAAGTGCAGACAAAAAAGCCATTATTAGACATCTTTGGTAAATACCTTGTCAAACGAGCACTTTCAACATCAGACTTTGATAAAGGGACAGACGGCTGCTCCTAAACTTATTTTCGTAATTGAATTACTGCTGCTCCCAAGCAGATTAAGTTTTGTGTAGATTCATCTTGACTGTTGGGTTAACTGATATATTAGCTGTCTGCACCAACATATCTGCTGCTGTTGTATGGTGATGCGATAGGTTTCATTTGAAAAATGTGTATTCATTTTGCTCTAGCAATATTTTGTCTTTACAGTTAGAGTTTAAGATGTTTCCACACTATAAAGAATTAACCAACTGAAGTTCTACTACTTTTAATATTCTGAGCAAATGATTTTGAAACGCAGTTTTTGACAGACAGTTTTGTGAAAACCAAAATTACCAAAATACTGTCTCAGAGAATTGAACTGCTAAGTTGATCTTGACCTCAGCTCTTCTGATGTGATCACAATCTACTTAAAACTGGCCAAGATTAGCCCTGTTAGGTCAATCTATACCATTCCTCTTCACACTGCCAGGTGTAGCACTGGCATATTTATTAGAAACCCATTAATGTGTTAATCTTATACATAAATGCCAGGTTGTAATACACCCAGTCGGACTCTAATAAATAATTTGGTGAAATTACAATAATGTGTTAGACTTATCTGTTTGGAATATCTTTGTGTTCCCCATTCTGGAGAGAGGCCTAAAAACACTTTAATGCCACTAAGTACGATATCGCCAAGTGCTGGGACGTGTAATTTTTGTTAAAACCTATGAAATTTAATTTAAGAGGAAACTTTTGATTTTCAGCAACAATTTCAGGGCATTTACATCCACATTCAACTGTTACCGGATGTTTGCTTGCCCAGCTGGTTTTTCAATGCAATACTGTCAGTGGCTCTCATTTCATTAGAGGTGAGGAGAAAGTGTAGAGTTGATTCTCAATATGTACATCAAAGGTTTTTTCTTGTTGCAGCACCTGATAAGCCAGGAAAACCAGAAGAAATTAAAAAAGCAAAGGCATACAGATCCAAGATCAGACTGGAGGCATTAAAGCCTCAAAAGTTGTATAAGCCATCATCACCAGTAAGGAAAGTGTACTTTCTATGTTTTTTTTTATTTTTTATTTATTTTGTCCTTTCAGCTTATCATGTGAGTTCAGGAACGCAACAGCCCAACATTGTCCGCATGTTGATTAGGCACAGTTTTTACACTGGATGCCCTTCCTGATGAAACCCCCCCTAATTTCTAACAGGCTTGGACTGGTACTGCACAGCTGGGGATGGGAATGGGTTGCTGGGGGTTCAGTGTTTTGTCCACAGACACTTCGACATATAGCTGGGACCAGGGATTGAACCACTGACCCTGTGTCCCCTGGACAACTGCCTTCACCAACTGACCAATTAAATGTTAAATATTAGAGTTCTAATTATGGTTTAATGTCCAACATGTATGTAAAAAGAGAACATCAGGTGTAAAATGTGAAAATATTATACATAGATTTTATTGAAATATAAATTGGTCCCTGTGACATGACAGCAAACTTGGCTTCACTTTTTGATGAGTTCAAAATATCAGAAAGGTTAATATTTCACTGTGTTATCATTAAATGTAATACTGTGAGCTGGAGTAAAAATATGTAAAGTATTATTCTGCAGTCTGAAACATTTTTTTTAAGAAACATCCTGTTTTTGGAAAAGATCTCAAGAGGACAGTAAATAACACAAAGTCCACCCTAAAATCGCAAGATTAGGAGAGAAAGAAAAGTAGCAATGAATGCCATATTTGAAAAAACGTACATTTGGATTAACTGATTCAAAGCCCAACATGAGTGTGCTGATCAGCAAAGTGAAGTGTGATGAACAAAGTGGCCAAAACATCATCAGAGACAGGTGTTCGCTAATGTCTACGGGTCATAAAGAAAATATTTAGCAAATATCAAAGACAAAGCTGAAAGGCATAAAAATACATCATGATTTTTTTTGCTCCACAAGCAAAATTCTGGACTGTAGCATCCAAATAACAATGTCTAACTTCCCTGCTACTTACAAACTACACTAAATATCTGCCTCTGTCTTGTCTTTCTTTAGTAACAGCTGAAAGCACTAGCTGATAGCTCATTGTTTGCTTCAGCAGATTAGCTCTTCACTAAGCACTGGTAGAAAACACACCTTAGAAGCTATTAGACCTGAGGAAAACATCTCAGCTCAGCTGTTAACATATGGATGACAGGAAAAAAGCTTTGTCCTTAGATCCCTACATCCACACTACAAAACCAAACACTGACAAACAGCATGGAACTAACCACTGATTATCTGAAATCCTTCACTTAATAACGCATTCCTATCAAACACAGCAAATCTTTTATTATGTTTTCTACATTTTTTGTAACATTTGATTCCTTTATAAATCCGTTTGCAGAAAATTGCTGCTCATCCCATTAGAGAGCTTTAAGAAAACACATGGCAGACTGAACAAATCATGGAGGACCTCATTCAAACAGTGATAACAACAGACAGAGGATCAAGCCTCAATTTGGGAACGTCTCCTGGGACATTAAAGACTTAAATCAAATGGTATTTCTAATGTGGACTTGTGATGTGACATCAATCCAGAAGACGCTGTGTTGACTATTAAGATGTTTTAGATGGACCAATATGAAAATTTTACAACATATAAAAAGAACATCTTCAGTTTATAAACCATTTCCCTAGATGAGGAGGGCAGAAAAACCTGCCTGCAAAACTATGTAGTTCAGATCTGTTGTTAGTGCCCGCAATCAATGCATAATGTTGCCATTCTGATTGACCACAGTGTAAGTCTAGGGTGGTGTTGTACACATTATGGGGAGTTCATCTTTATTTGATTCTAGGTTATAATGACAGATACAAATCTAGGGAAGCAAATTTACAATTTGTGAAATATAAACCAAATTTTATTTCATTTGGAAAGCCCGACAGATCCCAAGAGGTAAGTGGATAGCACAAAGTCGATCCTATAATCTCAAACTACTAACCAAGAGGGAAAAGAAACTGGTAATAAACCCCATACTCTTCATGAATTGGTTTTTACAAAACAAATTAAATGTTATTAAATTGAATCTGGGCATAAAATAAATGTAAATAAGATAATGCAAAATTTTGTCCTCATTGTACGTACAGTAGAAGTAGAAGCCTGCACTCTAACACCAATATTCTCTGCAAACAAGTAAAATGTTGGCCAATGTAAACATGAAAAAATCTTAACTTACAATATTGTTGCATTTCAATATATTTTTTAACAGTAAGCCCTTAGTCAGTGACATATTGCTGGGATACAACCAGATTTGGGTGATCTGTGATTAAACCCAAGATAAAGATTTCCCCTACTCCATCTCTCTTCTGTCATCCTCTTTTCTATATATTTGTTTAATCATTTTCAGACATTTCTTGTGAAACACTACATTTTTTGATCATATGGTAATAAACAGACAGAAAAAAAAATCAAGTTGCTGTAACCTGACTGACTTTTTTTCTGTCATTCAGGAAATTTAAAAATCAGTGTACAAAACCATTAAATCACTCTACTGCATCTCATCAGCATGCTTCACATAATGGTTAGGAATAAGACAACAAATCCCATGAAAAGACCAAAGCTAACAATGTGACTAATAAATATGTTTTTATTGTTTTGGACAATAATAAAAATCAATTGCACAGAGTAATACATCATTTCATGCTGGGGTTAGACAGTCAATACTTATTGAAGGAATCCATTCATTTTAGTTTTGGTATTATGGGTGTTTTGTTGCCTATAATAAAATACGTGACTAGACTCACCCTTTAAGCTCACTGAACAGTTAAGACCATGTTGCTTCCTCTGGTATGTCACTACTATACTTTCCAGACATCACAAATAGTATTTGTGTGTGCATTATCAGGTGAGATAGTTTTTAAAAGTGTGGTGTTCTAGTGCTTTGGCTCCACAAGAAGAGTCTCTGTGTATATAGGCACAGTGGTGCTTTGGGCAACATGTTGGCAGGAGCATATTAACACGCTCTTAGCAGCAAAAGTAACATGGTGAGCAGGTGTTTTCCATATCCCAGTCTCATGTAGGTACGCTAAACATTTGCTACTTAGCTGATCAGCCTCATGGCGGTAGATAATCAAATGTAAAGCTTCACAGAGAACAGCTTTCATCTCAATGGAAAGAGGAATATTCGTAAAACAAATCATGACAACCCATCCAACATTTGCTGCAACATTACATTCAAAACTACAATTCTCAACATGCTGATGGCACTGAGGGAGAAGTCAGGACATCATCAAAGTCTGTGAATTATGCCCTTGGGAACATGAATGTCTGTACAAGATTTCATGGAAATGTATGCAGGTGTTTTAGAGTTATGTCGCTCTGGATCAAATTGGTGGATGTGGTCAAAAAGTCATATGAAAAACTCTTTGCTCAGACCCATTAAAGCAAAGTTTATTATGATAATGGCTTTAACAATTAAACCATTAGCTGGTAACCAGAGTCACAGAGCTATCATCCCTTGGACTGGGTCAAAGTTGTGCAGCTGAACTGAGCACTAGAACATTTACACCATTGGTCCATCTTGTGTGATACACACCATCACAGGTGGAGGACATATCTGTGTGTGGACTATATCAGCACTTCATCCAGTGTGAATTCAGGACTCCCAACTATGATCAACATCCAGATCCTGACCTGATCTCACCCTGAGGCTCTGACCCAGGACCAGGAGTGCATTTACCTATTTCCTGCTCAAGTTTCTCCCTCAGTTTGTGGAAGGCGGGCCGTTTGCGTGGCTCCTGCTCCCAGCAAACCCTCATGAGGGCGTAGGCACCGGGAGGACAGTCTTCTGGAGCCTCCATGCGATAACCCCCCTCTACTTTCTCTTTCACCTCCATCAGAGGCTACATGAAGAGAAAAATGAGAGAGGAATGAGGCAGTGGGGACAGAGTTTGTTTGTGAATACTAACTAAGGTTTTATGAGTCTGGCTATTTTGGAAATAAAATAAAACAAAATTAATCAAACACATCCAGATCACAATACGAGAAATTATTTAAAATTAATTATTAATCATAAACACGCACACACAAAGTTCTCTCTCTCTCTGACAGCAGAAAACAAATGATAAGGTGTAGAGTTTAATTGAGGGTAAAATAAACTTAATCCAAATATATCAACCTGTGAATGCGTTAAAGAGGCCGTAATTATGAAGTAATTATCCACATTTAAAGAGACACCAGCTGATGTGAGGTGAAAAAGACACACACACACACACACACACACACACAAGGCTGAGTGTGAGAATCATCCCTTCTTTAATGCTGCATGAGCCTGTCCTCATAGAAACCCCAGCCAAGACACAAATCAGCACTGACTGTCACAAATGCTGCTGCGTTAAGGTGGCATGGCTTCTTCTTCATGCCCCTTTTATCATACGTTTTGTTCTTTACAATAGAGTTAAAGTCCAACTTCTTCCTTCTACTAACACAAACAGTTCAGAAATCAGTTTACACACTAAGAGCAGTGAGATGATGCCCTGTTACAATGCACAGTGAGCTGCCTCTCTGTGCTGAACCACACTGATGCACTACCATGGTCTGAGTGGCCTGTAGTCAATCCACTGAGGATGGCCTAATGACAAATCAACCCCTGCGCTTTTCCAGTGACACACTTGCAATGCAATAGAAATATGAGTCCTTCAATTATGTAACAAGTCTGATACTCTTTACTGGCAGTTTGAGCTGTGAGGGAGGACAGCAGATGACAAATATTCATCAGAAGTCAAGTCTGTTATAAGGTGATCTTTCTCAACACCAGCCTACATAAACAAGTAAGATACAAACAAGATAGCCTACGCTTACTCAGACAAAAATACATTGCAGGTGTTTGACTATGTAGGTTTCAAACTTCAATAAGGTAATATAACTCACATTAATTAAATCTGAAGTGCAAAAGATAAAATAAGTAATAAGGTAAATAAAACTAAATCTGGAGCTAGAAAATCCGATTAGTCCACCGTGTAAACCTCCAAGCAATTCATTTATTTTTACATTTTGGTTGTGTTATAGATTTCCAAACAAGTTATGAAGTGTTAACTTGTGAGCATTAGAGCTGCTGCAAGCTGATTCTGTTAAGTTGGGGAAAGCACAGGCCCTTTCACCTGTTTCAGCTTGTTTCAGGCCTTTATGCTTAACTAATTTAGCTTACCATAAAATAGTATTAATCTTAAAAAAATAAATAAATGTGATAAGCATATTTCCAAAAGATGTTGAACTACTGACACAGGCAATAAACAGAGTTAGGGTTATACATACAATCTTGGGGTAAGGTTGACGACCATAAGAGAAGATTTCCCACAGAAGAACACCGTAGCTCCAAACATCAGACTTTGTAGAGAATTTCTGCATAATGGGAACAAATGCATGTAAATATATATATATATATATATATATATATATATATATATATATATATATATATATATATATATATATATATATATATATATATATATAAACTGAAACCATTCTTTGTGCGGGTTATAAAATGTTATACACTCTAACTTCCTGAGGAATTAAAGAACCAAATAAGATATGAATAAGATTTTTGCACCATCCTGGTCCTTGTTAAAGGATTGTTACTGATTATACAGCATTATACAGCATTCAGAGATGATTAATGAAGCAAATATTGGAACAAGCAAAAACTGAATTAAATCTGAAAAATTAAGCCATGAATTGTTTTATTTTACTTTCAAATTACATTAACTATCTGTGTTAAAGCTAAATGTTGTAACAAGTTAATAAGATAATAACCGCATAACAACAAATTTTTTTTATATTTATTTACTAAATGAAAGTGTTGTGTTGAAGGCTCAAAGAGTAGGACATTACAGTTCAATTCAGATAGTAAGTGAAAACCAACCTCTTTCTTCAGAGCCTCAGGGGCAGTCCATTTAATAGGTAGTTTGGCCTTATCTGACACCTTAGAGTCCAACTTGGTCAGGCCAAAGTCGCTGACCTTGGCCACGTGATCATCAGAGACCAGGACGTTACGAGCGGCCAAATCTCTGTGAACCAGCTTCTTAGACTCCAAGTACTCCATCCCCTCACACACATCCCTGCCCACAAACATACAAATGCATGCCAATAGTTACCATTTAAATTTCATACAACACAAAATTAAAGACACAAGAAAGAGTAATGCAGTTGTAGAGACCATTTGAACCATTATAGACGATTTTTGATGTTTGGACTCACAGTGCAAAGTGGAGTAGCTGAACTGAGTTTACAACCGAACGTCCCCTTGTTCTGAGAAAGTTAACAAGGTTTCCCTGCAACACAAAAACACATATTAAATTTTGTGAACAGGGACCTATAAGAGCATCTCTAAGACAGTCTGTGAGCAATAATACACTTAACAAGAACCAGTGACACTGTGGTGCCACAGCATAACATAAGGAAAACACGTTTAATCATCACCTACAGGAAAGATTTCATACTAATATAGTTAAAGATGAGTCACCAGGGGACTTCTGGATTTTAGTGAAATGTCATTAAAATTGGGAAACCCTGAATCTGACAATGGTTGAAGCTAAATATGACTACCTAAAATCAAAATTAAACCACTCTAGTGAACAAAAGTTCAAATAACTATTCTTTTCTCACAAACCACTTATGTTGAATTATCATAGGAAAAGCAGATTTAATTTTTACAGGTGAGCTTTCTGTTCAGGCAGAGGGTTTCCTTGCAGCTGGAAACACATCTGAAATCATTCTGGTCAAGCAGTGCCAACAAATGGGGCTTCAACTGCTCCATGTGGTTTTATTTTGGGCTGCGCTGTTACATAACAACAGAGTTTCAGTCTACGCTCATTATTTATTTACTGTTACCTACTTGTATAATTATATTCTTGATATAGGAACATATATTATCTACTCTGAGAAAAGTAGATAAGTCAAGTGTTCACTGTACCTTACTCATGAGCTCTGTGACAATTTGAAGACCTTTGTGAAGAATGACACCCAACAACCGCACCAGGTTTTTATGCTGCAGCTTCCTGGATGAATTTAATTTAATAATTAAATGAGCGACAGCAAGTAATAAAATGATGTGATCTGCTACACAGATACTGTACAGCACATGCATACTGGTATTATCACTATGAGATAAAAACGAAGAGCAGTCAAAACAAATTCAACATGATGAAATCCTCAGACTCACGTCATAACTGTGGTCTCCTGCAGAAAGGCCTGAGCCGTAACATCACATTTAATAGTTTTTACTGCCACCCTCTGGCCCATATAGTCTCCTTCATACACAGCTGAAGATGAGAAACAGGCAACGTTTTTTTTTTTATCAGAGTATTTCCTCACTAACTACAACAGCCTTTTTACTTCTTCTGGAATACGTACCATTTTTTTAATTCGAACTCTTAGACAGCTACATTAAGACAGGCCATTTCAAAGAAGAAGAGTAGAGAAAGAAAAAAAAAAGACTTACCACCAAACTCCCCTTCTCCAATGTTCTCTCCTAGTGTGAGTTTTGTAATGTCCAGCAGCCAACCAGCTGGAGAGGAACGAGACATGAAAAACACATTAAATCTGTGATTTACCAGTTTGATAATCATTATTGCATTAAATTATTTCACAGAATCATCTTGTTCAGTCCTACACCAAAGACACACGGGTTGTGGAGATAAAGTTTTGTTCAGACACGTCAAACTTACTCTTAGACAGCTCCAACTCAGCTGACTTAGTTCCTTGTTTCTGTTTGGGCTTCAGAAGAATTGTAGCAATTGAGCCTTTGTTGTTTGAGTAGAACTGCAAAGATTAAAACACAATAACACATGTCCATCAAACACAGTTATTAATAGTATTTTATTTGTAACAGAGGAGTTCCTCTAGTTTGGTCTTACCTGTGTTCTGAAGAATATAGTAACTGCTTTGCTTTTATATATAAGGCTTATAAACGAGCAGCACATTGCTGTTTTCTGAAGCTCTAGAGAGAATATCGAGTTCATTGACACACTGACACAATGCAACTGAGGGGGCGTTGTGTACTCAGGAAGACATTTGAACATTGTGGTCAGGGCTGTGAATTGATGAGAGTACATACAGTAGAGCACTGCAGACAATATGGAGAGATACTCTGGCCCATTGCTCTAAGTTACAAAGTACAAACTGAATTCATGTGTTCATCTGCAGCGTCACATTAAGCCATGTTTTATACGGTAGACAGTCTCAAGCATAAGTACAGAAAAGCTGTGTATAAAGTGATGCCACTCAAACATTTATCGGAACTTTCCTCACTGTGTTTCTCCGCAGCACCTCTCAGTGAGCCCCTCTGACTAAGACCTGAAGACATCTGTGGCTTGCTGATAAGATGCTGCAGAACAAGAGCTGCCATCTTTGTGCTGGCTATCTCCAGCTCTCACTGCACCAAAGCTGCTGGTGCACCATCACACAAACAGGCGAAAGACAGATAAGCAGTGCAAGGGCTGGTTTTCCTGTAACTGTTTCAGTTTGAACTATATATATATAAATATATTTTAGTCTGCTGTCAGTTAAAATGTTATACTGCTTTTTGCAGGCTGGCAAACACTCACAGCAGACAGAGTTGCGCTTTCTCACATGGATTACATATTCTGCTTTGTCTGTTTCTTCTCATTCATGTCCACCTTGACTTTGCTGACTTTCTTATATAGACATAATTTCCCCCTTTTTAAAATGTGTGTTCACTGTCCTGTTGGCTAAAACTTGGCTGGAAATGTTTTCAGTCTGTCTCTATATCACTTGGGTTGAGAGTGGACTTCTACTGAGTTTTTATGAAGACATTCATGGTCCGCAGAGGATGAATCCCACCAGCTTTGGTGACTCCCTTGATTTTTGAGATTGTTATTTGTGGTTTTTCATCAAAAACATATTCATATCAGCCCCTGCTGTGCTTTGTCTTCAACGCTGATTAAAAAGATGCCGTTGGTATTCACGGTCTCGCAGATGACTGTGTTGAATAGTCACTCTCAGGCTTTTTGTTATGATAATATTCTTCAAGAGTAAGAGCAAAATGCTAAGTATGTCTACCTTCTCTTACCTCTATCATGTCAATAAGGTTGTAGAAATACTGTGTGTTATCAATGGTCAGTTTGTTGTCCTGGTAAATCACCCGATAGTGGATGACTCCTCCAGAGACACTGACACACAGGACATAGTCGCCGGGATGGCGGATGGATTCTCGCACCAGGAACAGGCCGTCCTCGGCTGGCTGCAGCTTACCCACTGCTTCTGGCCCAGAGATCTTCCCATGAAACCAACTGATAAAAGACATCATGAGATGACCCACATTACAAAAACCCCACAACAATCTATGAGCTTGTCGTTAACAAATCATGTTGATACAATGAGCATGTGGGATCCTAAACAAGTCTCATGAAGTGAATGTATTGAACTAGTGAAAATTCATAGGCTAATAAATAAATAAAATAAAAAAAGCTGGCCTGATTAATCTTTCTGAGACTAAATGTGTTTCACATGATCAACATCAGCCCACAGTGTTAACAGGATGCATAAATAACAGCTAAATTTAGGATTTAGTACGCCTTTCTGTCACACTCATTTTGCAGGTGAACATTTGTAAAAATAAAGGTGCGAAAAAAACGTAAATGTGTACAAGTTGCAAGAGAAGACGTACGGCATGAGGCTGAGCCTGGGGTCGACACGTAGAGCGTCTCTTTCACGAACACTGCTGGAGTTTATGAGTCCTTCCTCTCCTGAGGTGTTGTGTCTTGCCTTATAATAACCCTTCCTCTGCAAAAGTACAAATGCAGTGTCACATGAATTGGTGACCACTGACAGAGCTTTGGCTAAAAGATCAGTTGCTCAGTGTAAATAGAAATGTCATTAAAACATGGCGTTACCGGGCTTATGTCAACAATAGTCAGGATGTCTCCTTTGTTGTACACCAGCTCCCCAGATCTGGGCTTTCTGTGGTCCCCCTTGGCTACACACTGCGTACCGGCAGGCCAACTCATCTGAGGGGCAAGGAACAGGAATGAAAGAGAATTCGACCCTGGATCTCAGAGTCAGCCTTACATACTGTACCAGGCTTTAATAACCATATTAAACAGCAGCACATGATGATTACTGGCCCAGTAACTGGATTACTGGATTATTTGGTTTAAGTTTAAACAGGAGCATTTACTTCTAAAGAAAGTATCTTGAAAGGAAATCTAAACTTAAACCCATGTAAAGTCAACATAATAGTCATGAATTTTTATATTACACTTTCGTCTTGAATAGCGAAATGTTTCCAACCAAGAAAGAAAGAAGTCCAGATGACATGACTCAACCTTGGGATAACTAAACCTGGAAGACTAAGTACCTTCACAGACACAGACTTCAGATTTTAAAAGTGACTAGATTTTCATTTAATTGGAATTAAGACATTTGAGCTGTAACTTTTAATAAAATCTCTTTCACCTAGAATTAGTGCCCAAGCCCATAGTTCTGATACATTCCTGCTTTTCCCAAGTTACTAAAAAAAAAAAATCACAACGAAAGTTTCAGTGTTTGTTATTGTGTCTCTTTGGACACTTCATGTTTGACCAGACACTTGCAGAAATACACATAGTATACATAATATACATATCAGACATGACTATTTGAATGTAAAAAAAAAAAAAAAACTTGACAGAATTAACTTCAGATTGCAGACTAGGTTTTTAATTTTTAGTAAAGTCACAGCTACTTATAATGTACCACAGCAAAGGAAAATGAATCGGCATGTTTTTTTTTTTTAATCCAGCCAGTCATCTTGTTGTACACATGGGCCTACCTTTGTCACGAGCAGAGCAGCAGTGTTGGATATTTCTGTTTAACTCCTGTCAAAGAGAAATATTTATCTGAATAACAAGATAACATTTGTGTATAGGTTTGTTATTGTCCCTATATGCAAAGGTCTTATTATGGACACTGATGTTGGCTTCTGCCGATCAAACTAGTGCAAACATACCAAAACATTAGGATGAGAAGCAGGTAAAAAGCTGAATCGGTCGTAGGCTTCTGCTTCTGAGCAAACGCCTGAAGAGAAGCGGTGTGAATGTTTCAGTATCTGCGACGTTGTGCCAGATGTTGACCGTCTTTTCACACCTGCGAGAAAACAGCCCGAGGACCACCTGCAGTCATGTGCAGCTGCCGTTCCTCTTTGTTTAAGGCAGCGGTGACATTTTCGGCCAAATTTCTTCATTAAAACTTAGCAGCAGCCGACTGTGTATATTCCTGTGTCAGACACCAGAGCTGAAATCCATCTGAATAGCACTTCCTCAATGTCCGGGAAAATGATGATCGGCGACGCAAGAAGTGACGCTGAAGGTGGCACACACGACTTCTTAATTTTTTTATTTATTTTTTTTAAATCACGTCTCTTAATTTATAAACTGGCTGAAATTTAACAAAGACACACACACAGACACACACACCAAAACTGGAGACAAAATGGCTTAAGTGATTTATTATCTCCCCTTAGTCTTAGGCAACACTACAAAGACATTCAAATAATAGGACAGCAACGCTCACACTTTACGTTTAAACAATACAAAAGAGATTTCAACATCCTTCGGAAATAAAATAAGCAATACTAGTATGATGAATGAAATTCAAACTAAAACTGCACAGTAAGCCTCTCACTTCAGCTTTTATGCCAAAGACTTGTGCAACTGTCCCTTCCTCCCCTTACATCTTTTTGAAACAAGATTAACAATATTAAACCACAACAACAGAGCACATACATGTTTCCCTTACTTCTTGAGCACAAGACATGATGCAGGCACAAGGAAGAAAGTCAATGGGCTTTAACCATTTGATCATTACAGTAGATATTCAGTCTTATTTTCTGACTAAAGTGTCTCTTCTGTTAAACATGGTCTGGAAGAAAAAAAAAAGTTACTAGGCATATTATTCAAATGTTAAAATAATGGCTGCATACAGTAACATTGTCATTTTTTAAGTGCTTCATATCCTCAGCATGCTACAGACTGTGCAACATAAGACTAATCTCATCAAAGACAGATTGACTTTACAGTGTGACCTCCACAGCAAACCTCACGAGGGATGCTGAACAAAGCAAAGCTTCTTTGTCAGTTTTTGATAAAACCCTAATGACACATTTTTAAGGAGGAGTTACTTTAGTGTCACCTTTTAAAGGTGTGATGGCAGAGACTAATGACTAGATTTCATGATTCTTTTTGTCTAAACTCCTTCAAGTTTTTAAAAAGTACCATGAACTAGTGACCACTGGGACATGTCCACAAAGCCTCAGAAGAGACTTTAGATGGAGCAAAAATAATGTCAAGAGTTCAAGGAGGACTGTGTGCCTATAATGTGATATTTTAGGCATACAGTCTAAAATGTGACATTTTAGGCACAATAAAAGTCACAGTACTGTATATATGAAGGTCCTAAATCCATTCAGTCTTCTCTGACGCCCCCCCCCACAAATTTAAGTGTACAAATGCAATAAACCAATGTTGAATCAGTGGCTCAGGAGCTGGGTGGTAGATCTGCACTGGCCTGAGGAGCAGCAGAGTTCAGACTCCTCTTCAAAGAGAAAAGACAGAAATAAAGCTTAAGGTGCTGATTATTTAACGGTACTGAAGGCTTTAATACCATATAAAAACTACATAACTGTAGGCGAAGTTGGCGATTCAAAAAAGGGCAGGGGCATCAGTAGTTAGTGTGCAATTGTACTGAAGTGGAATGACGCAATAAGCATTTTCACGTTTTGCCTTTTAACAGCCAATTTTGTGTGCACACTTGCAAAAAATAAAAATTGAAAATAAAACAAAATCTCAAATGTCAGTCCAGGGTAGACATGTAACAAGTAAAGTCAGTTATAGCTATATGTGTGTAGCTGCATGTTAAGATTGTTTTATTCTACCAGTCTCTATACTAGCAAACTCCTACGTTCTGCGGGCAGAGGTCAAGCATTTCCAGCTTCTTCCTTTTTGTCTTTTTTTCCCTCTCCCTCTCTCTCTCCCTCCCCTGTGTCGCTGACATCCCGTCGACGCTTGCGGTTGCGAGCACCGGCCTTTGATGCTGGCAGGGACTCCATGCCGAGAACCTTGTGGATCTGACGGAAAGCAAGCAGCCGCAAAGCATGCTGGGAACAGAAAAAAAACAGGTGAGAAATTACATGTGTTTGTAGAGCTTTATCTTTGTCTATCGAAAGTTAATGTTAGCGGTCGAACAAGATCAGGTTGGTGTGACATGCAACAAAGTTCCCCCCAGGTAAAATAAAGCTTACAGATGCAAAAAGATGTTGCCAAAACTGTCCAATTGAGATAATGTTAACAAAGCTCTCTCTCTATGACACAGTGTGCACTATGTCAAAGAAATGTCAGCCATCCCATAGTACAAATACCATATATAGGTACCTGTGCACTGGCAGTAATGTCCTCTCTAGCTTGAAACGTCAAACTTTCCAAAGCATCTGTTGGCTCCTTCTCACAAGGGTCCATGAACCCTGGTCCATCTGAGTGAGAGGGAGCAGAACAAAAGAAAATATTAAATCAAATCCAGAAAATAGTGAATCATTCCTCTTTCAAAAGGTTCAGGTTTAACTCCTTGGTTAGCACCACAGGCAGAGACTCACCCAAAAACTGTTTTGGGTGGGTTATGATTAGTTGTGCTACTTTTTAAAACTTTTGACCATTTTTCAGCCAACGTCCCACCTGAGCAGTATGACAACAGTACGGCAGTATGGAAAAAGTAAAAACTGATTAACGCTAAAGCTGCTTCATTTTACTTTTAACTAAAATAAACCTTTTTAAAACTTTATTATTTCACACCTGTGTGAGGACTCCTAATGTATGCCACTACAATTACCATATTCACAGATCATGACAGTTGCCCAACCTGACAGCAGAATGCCTGTGGAGATGCACTCCAGGACTCTGCGCATGGCCTCCCCTGGGCTGAGTGGGCCGGTCGCACTGCTGATCACCTTCTCCACCAGCAGCTCCATCGCCTGAAGGAAAAAATGCACAAAGAGAAAAAGATATGATGACATGAAGACAGGTTCCCTGACGAGATTAATTTTCTATTATAAAAAGAAATACACTTTTTCAAAATTTTATGTCTTAAATTAACTTTACAGTGCAGAAAAGCATAAAACAAAAATTATATTAAAAAGCCAACAGATAACAGACAGAAGAAGCAATTACCCAGCTTGGCATCTTCCCCCAGGTGGGCACCCGTTGACATAAATCTCTCAGCACCCGAATGATGATCACACAGGACTGCAGTCCGTTAGCACGAGCCTTCAGTCATGAATGTAAATAAAGACATTAATAAAAAATACTTAAGGACATTTATTCTAGAGAGAAAACTCAGTTTAAACTTTTCAAAACACAGTTGTAAATGTTAAGTGTAAATCTGGGGGAAAAAAATAAATAAATATGTATAAAAAAGTCAGGCCCACACGACTGTGATATTTTTAATAGCCAGAACTAGCACAGCGATTAAAATGACATGACAAAAATGAATATTTTCTGATTCTGGCAAGAGGGTTTTCTGGTTATAACGTTTTTGGTTATAGGACTCTATTACACTTATGAATGGAGGTTTGGCAGAAAATCTAAACATAACACATAAAGCAGTGCCCTGAGAAAAAAGGAAACTGGAGTAAACTTGAATGTCATAAGAAAACCAACATTTTGTTCTACAGAGACAAACACTGTAACTTCTGCTTAAAAATGTTAACCCTGTAAGTATTTCTTAAATATATTACTCCACAGTTTACGGTTGGCCTAAAAGAAAGAGATACACATGCCCACATATGTATAATAGTCCAGCATAAGCACAATATTTAGCCGGTCTCATTGAAACGCCTTAATGAAACGCAGTCATTATTCATAACTATGTTATCAGTTATGACTAGAGATGTCCCAAATGAATATAAAGCATCAGTATTGGGCTGGTTCAGGTATATTTAAAATATTAGCTAAAAAGGTCTGCGGATGAAACAACAGCTGTCAATCTCATTGAGGTTGAAACGATTCAGGAAACCAACACAAAGTTGAACATCTGGTGTTCTAGTTAAGCCTAAACTGGAGCTAAAAACTCAAGATTGTGGAAATGTGTATTTCACAACTCCCCTCATCATATTCAGCCCTGTGCAAACCTTCAGGTTTCAAGGGGTCCACCACTACCTAAGACTCCGGGTAGGAGAACAACACAATCCTCAACATAGCCCAACAGGGGATGTCCTTTGTGCGGCAGTTTTAATTTATTCTACAACAGGAGCTGTTAATAAAGTTCTACTCTGCTTGATGTCACTGGCGAACCTCTGCCCACTCTCTAGAAAGTGAAGAACTCAGCCAGGAAACGGAAAAGGAAAAGCGCCACAGACCCCTCTCATCATGAAGCCAACCTCTTTGCAGGCATTACAGAGCAAGACACAGTGACACAGTCACAGCTGTGTAAATTGTATTCCAGTATGTAGTAGTAGTAGTAGTAGTAGTAGTAGTAGTATTCTAAAATACAGGTGATTCTGTTTTGCTAAGAAATTCCCAAATGACATATTTCTTAAGCTATGTTTCAATGACAAAAACAGCAAAGATGGGGCTTAAACTCTTGATGCATTTACCTGAAACCATTTGGCATGACGGAGAGCAGCCAGGTATTCCAGACATTTTTTCTTATTCAGAAGATCTTGGGGGTCCTTCTCAGCCACACCTGCCGGAGACAACATGTACTGGCTCACAACTTAAAGTCAAAATTAGGCTAAACCCAAATGATGACTGCAATACATAGCAAGTGCTTTTAGTGAAGATGTACAGTCACTGATTGTTTAGATGTTTGGCACCAGACAATTTCTTGTATCCTAAAACTTTGGGCTTGTGGTCTGTGAAAAATAAGGGGGAAGAGTGTAAAATAGGAAATAAAAGGGAGGGATGTGGCCATCAAATAAACAAAAGACACATTTTCCATGTAAAAAAACTTGCAAAAAAATTATTAAATAGTACCAGTGTAGAGTGGAGGGTTAAAGGCACATGCAAAACAGAAATAAAGTCAAGGCACTTAAAGAGAAGAGTGCCGGTTTTTTGTTTTTATTAATGCTTTTGTACATGCAAAATGACCTAAAAAATTGATCTTTTTCTATGAAATTGATAATAATAGGAGGTGTAACTAATACTTTTTAAAGCTGTCCATATTCCATCTGTGTGTTTTATGCTAGAGCTGAGCACACTGACTATCATGGCTTAGTGGGAAACATCAGTGACACCTATGTTTTTTCTGATACGACAGGTCAAAATTTCCTTTTTCAAAGGCTTTAAAGATTCCTTTGGTACAATAAGGTTTCATCATCACATTATAAACATTTATTAGTTCAGGAACTGAACAACTGTTTTTTAGAAATACACATGGCCAAATTCAGTTTCTTCACTCCACAACTCCCGTTGGACCTATGATTTTTAATTTTATTTCACTTGTATTGCTTTCTAAATGTTTAGAAAAATTAAATAAAATTCTCTCTGCTCTAAACTTCGCAAACAGGCAAAGGTAACAAATCTCTAATTAATGGCTTTACATTTTAAAACTATTAACCTAAAACCTTTTAAGCTCATCTTTAAACAATAAATATAAATAAATGACAATTTCCTTTTTATGTGCAGTTACTTCTTCGTATAAAAAGTCCCTCTTTTTGTTACCTTGTTTAGATGCTCTTTAGGAAGTAGGAAGAGGAAATTCTATGAGAAAAGTGTTTTAACTTTGGGTTGGTACACACTTGGTTTAACTAATCTGGATGTATGGCGCCTCAGTTAACTTCAGATAAACATCAATAGTTTTATCAGTTTTTCCATGGAATGTGGATTTTGGTCCCCTTCACTTAGATTGAAATCACATTAGAAGATCTAACATCCAGTACAAACAGGAGGAATGATTACAGCAGCCAAAACCTGTCTCAATAATGACCGTTTTGAGACAGGCTGGAATAATAATGAACCTACCCTATAAAGCAGCCATAACACAGAAATTCCAACCAATTACAGTGAAGTCAGATATAGTCAATACAATTTGAAGTCAAAAGTGAAATAAATGTTTTTGAAATAGATTTTTTTGTGTGTGAAATGGCATTTATAAAAAGAGCCAAACGTCTGTGGGCAGATTTAAGACATATTTACAACACTGGTGACCTAACAATGACATGGTTCTCCAAAGTATTCAGAGCAGCTATTAGTGACTGTGATGAGGTAATATTTCACAAGATTAGACTCGGGGCTTTCCACACTTCCATATTCACTAAAACTTTAGCAACAACAAACATTATGACATTAGCTTTGTTACAGTGGAAATACACAACAATAACAAAGCCACTTGTTTGAAGTCTACACTACCATACCACTTAGAATCAAAGAGCCAAATTCATAACCACTTTTAATTTAGCAACAACTAAGCCCCTCCGATAATGGTGAACATAAGGGGTTTCCTACTCTGAAAGCTCAATAAACATGGGCAACCTGTTTTAATATGCATTTCTTTACTATTCTTAGTGGTATGTGTACAAGTGTGGCCTTCAGATCAGTTTTTGGCTTGCCTAGGTCTGCTGATACAGAATTCGGGGCACTGATCAACAAACCCAAACAAAATCAAATACAAAAAAAAAGCCACAGAAAACATCTCTACCATGTTTTCCAAATGGGAAAAACACATTAAAATGCTGACAGTTACTGGAGCAGATGTAGGAGTGCTTGCAACACAATGATCTCTCAATTACCAGCATGTTGGGAAATCATAGCAATGGCTTAACTAATGTTATATTATCATGTCAAAACCGATCATTGTGAGGCCCAAAGATTTACACTCCAACACCTTAACGCAGATAATGCCACGTTACATTGCAGGGATGAGAGACAAAGGGATGGGAAGTCACTGAACCTCAAAATCCCCTCATAGGTCTCGTCACCAAAAATTCTACACAAAGGAAAAATATAGTTTTATTTGATTTGTAAAATAATTCAACATTTGATGCGTTTCCATCCCTGGGCATTATCTGAACACTGATCATAACGTCTCTACAATTACAGGTTTTACCTGAGCGTGTGTTCATAAAATAAACACACACCCTGGTGGCACAGAAAGGTCGGAGAGCCCGGCTTTTGATTCCCATGTTGTGGAAAACAAAGAAATTGGGGACGAATGTAACTGCAAAAAATAGGGCAAATGAAAGAAAGTGGGACAAATAAATGTGAGTCAATTCTTATTTAGGGGGTTAAAGAAGAAACCTCTTAAATGTGGGCTTAGTTTAAGTCCCACCTCTTATTCTGTGTGGTTAAAGAGCTTTCAGCCTAAAATGTAGGCTGCTAATGGGTGGAAAGGTGGAGCAAGGCGTGTGTGTATATATAAGTGTATTACACACATTGCTGACATTTCGTAATTTGGTACTGAAAGCTTTGGCTTCTCTAACCTTTCTCAGCCGCTTTTCCTCCTGCCTGCTTGTCCTTCTCAGCAGCAGGGTCCTCCCTCATCAGCGGCGAGGTGAGAGAAATGGTCACCTGCATTTTGGGCTCGTTGCTTGAAACTATCACGATGTTCGCCTCCTCGGGGTGAGCCTGCACCTCATACTGATCTTCAGAAAAAGTCTGCCGGTTAAAAGGACACTCGGGATTACGCACTACAGAGGAGGGGTGTAGGGGCAAAGAACAGCCTTTTTTGGCAGGGTTACAGGGCAATACTGGTATATTCTTAACGTGGAATTTTTTTCTCCAGGCTATTGAGATTTTAGTTCCCTTATTTAAACAGGGCAAAAGCATTTCTCAATGGTATCTTTGCAATAGTCAGGTTAGGAAGAGAAATTGGGGAGGTTGAGGAAATAAAATCCCCACCTCACTCTGTAGGATTCAGGTGTCATAACCAGGCAGTAAATCTAAAGATCAGTGAAAAGCACCTTTAATGAAACACTCAGCTAAAGCAGGAGGGAGGAAGAGTGAGGACACAGGACAACCTTGTATTTGGTACCAAACTTGCTCTGTAGACCTTAAATGGAAATCATATTCATTTTAAGAATTCCCATACGTTTTGTTTTTAAGTCAAGTGGCAGTTTAGTCATTTGTGAACATGGAGGGAAAAAAATAAAATTTAATGTTACAGTTATAATCATTAGAACAAAAAAACCCTTATAATTCTGGCTCTGGGGGGGAAGTGTGTTTGTCTCTCTCGCTCTCCCACTATATATATATTTATCCATACATCTATATAAATATATGTTCACAAATGATGAATTAACTTCTATTCACTCTAGATTATGAGATAACCCCAACTAGTACAATGTGCTAAAACATGTAGAATTACTGTAATTATTGTGTCATGGCATTCAGTTATTGTATTTACATAGCTCTCCTGTATTGCTTTAGGAGAAGAAACCTCTGATTACCATTCCATTTGTTGGTACATAACAAGAATATTGGTGACACACCAAGAATCTGGCTCTTATGACAAGTCACAAGGCTGCGGATGTCAAAGAAGGAGTTCCTCTTTTTAAAATGTCTACTGCACCTGACAAGATGCTATTTTTGTAAACATTTTAATTTCAGTTCTTCTGTATAACCTCACAAAGAATAAATTTAAAAAAAAAAATTATTTTAGGTGTTGTTATTTTTCAGTACAGCACTATGCCTCCCTCCCAGAGAAACTCACACAAAACATGAAAAGTTCCAAATACTACAGTTTCCATTTTATATTACTTACCGCCAGTTCTTTGGGCAGCTGCTTGGTGATACTCTTCAGTAAAGAGATGGTGGGTTTCTTGGCAGTCAGCAGGATGAGCTCTACATTTCTGTCCCCACGAAGAAGCAGGCCTTTGGCCAGGATTCCCACCCTCATCACACCCTTTAGCAGCCGGACTGAGTTCTCAGGACTGTGCAGGGAGAAGAGGCCACATAAAGATGTTCAAGCCTCACAGACAATTTATTAATTTAGATCCCCAGTGGATCTGTTGATCAAACCCAAGTTACTTGCCAGCTGAAGTTGCTGAATTTGCAGCAACATGATGGATCTTCAGAGTCACAATGACCATTTTTGTACGCAAGGCTTTTATTATGGCTTTTAGATTTGATACCTTTGATCTGTATTAGCTCTTCAGTTAAGATGGTACAACAAAAGGGCTGCTCTTCTTAATCTGAGAGGGAAAAATGTTATTTATCTGCCAAAAGTCACTTTTTACCCTTTTTCGTCTCCTTCAGTAGCAGCAGCTGGTGTGTCCTTCTCCAGCAGGGAGTCAGAGACCAGCTTTAGGGCTCTCTCAGAGTGGGAGACAATCCTCTGAACAGCCTGTAGCTCCTCTTCAACTGGATAAATAGTAGAGTGTTTAGCCATGATGTGACGATCGTCAGGAGAGTCAGGCCGACGCACACACGTCGCCTTAAATGGAAAAAAGGAAAATAAAGTGGTACAAGGCTCAATTTTAATTGCATTTTTCATAGCACAAAAAATATTTACTGCAAATGTAACACTTACCAGGAGAGGGGGCACTGGCATACCAGGACGGCTCATCAGTGGTGGGGGAACCATCCTGCGTCTCTGCTCCCCCCAGTACATCTGTTCCTCCTCCATCCTCCTCCAATACATATCTTCCTCATATCGCCTGCGGGGAGGGTTAAAGTGATTCATTAAATCATTTATTCCCACAGGGAATGTTAATGCAGTTGTAGTCTCTAAAAAAACAATACACACTTTAAACGATTTACTGTGAGCTACCTTTCATCACCCAAAATAATTGTTACACAAAAGGTTATTTGCCAAAAGTAGTGGGCTACAAACAAAAATCACAAACCCTGCATGTTATCTTGAAAAATAATTTAATACAGACCTGATATTTCAAAGATTCTTTGTGTAGGAAGCCTACGTGGTAAAACATTTACATTTAATTCATTTAATGATCATCTTCTTGCTGTTGAAAGACTGTATTTTATCAAGCAATCAATACAAATGAACAATTGTGAGGAAAATGAGGCATGAATTTTCCTCTTGTGTGTACGTGTCAGTCTAATAATCAGCTGAACAATGTTACTATTTAAGTCTATTCTTTGCCAACTACTAAAACACGTGTTACTTAACGTCAAAGGGGAAGAAATTTCTGACTAAAGATATCTGACCATGAGTCTGACCTCATCTCCATGTGCCAGTGCTGCTCATCGTCTCTCTGTCTCTTCAGCACCGCTTTCTGCTTTTGCTTCTTCAGCTTGCTCTCTTGCAGCTTCCTGGCTCGGTTACTGGGCTTAATCTCCACAGGAAGCTCCGGATTCACTTTCTTCTACAGAGTGTGATAGGAGGGGAGAGCAAACAGAGAAATATGAAGAGATGATGACAGAATGCACATAGGAATGTGTACTTTGTCATCCCCCCCCATTCGCCCCTGTACTTTATCAAATTATGGTTCAAAATTTTTGTTGCATTCCAAACAAATCTGGAAGAATATTTAGATATTCAGCTGGTTTTCTATTGCTTCAGTGTGGACCTTAAAGCATCTTAATCATACTCATCCTGAATAAGTCAGTATGCAACTCTGGAAAAACCAGTCAGACAGGAATCAGCTCAGTGATATTTCAATTCTCTCACCTTGTATTGCAGTCTGTGCCTTCTTCCCTTCAGGTGCATGTCTTTAGCGTTTGGGTCATTGAAGCTGCACTCACATAGTTTACAGTGGAATCTAATCACTTTGTGGTCTTCATTGCGGACCTGAAATGAACATAAATACATAATAATTGACTGTGGATTATAGGCTTTTCATTTTTAATTTTAATAGTTTAGATCTCTCTTTCTATATCTATCTCCATCTAGATATATACATTTAAGTATATAAACAGGTACAGTATTAGAATCCTGTTTATTATATTATGCATTAATAGACAGTGTACAAATATGTACAGTTTTGAAAAGATGCAAGCAGAGTTCTATAAAAATGTACAATGACATTATTAATTTTAAGACAATTTATTTTTTAAATTTGAAGTCTTGGAAATAAAAGCTGGAGGGCAGACCATGCTAGACGTATTAATTGTACAATAATAATGATAATCATAATCCAAAAGATTTTGAAACTAATCTTCTGTATGAAAGTTTATATTGAATATTATGGTCATTTTCTTCTCATTTCATGCATATTTTACCTCCTCTACATAATCATGTCCCACTGGCTGGATGTCACTCTGGCCTCGAGCTCTGTCTCCATCCTCGTCATCACTGGGCGGCTCGATCTTCTGTAGTGTCTGTTTCATGGGTTCCTCAATCTTTACTGCCACCACAGATGCTGATGTTGCAGTAACTACTGGAGTGCTGGCTGGCCTATTAGCTGTGAGGCAAGAAGGTACGTTATATGTCCATTTTTTAAAAAGCTCCCACTAAACCCTTTACTTCAGTTGTTGATGCAAGTATTTCAGACAATATTAACTTCCAATTCAATTCCACTGTTTAAGTGTTGGGGCCCTGATACACCGAGCCAAAGCCAAACAACTACTAGCGACTTAGACCCACTGCTGTGTAGACTCGATGTTGAATTACTTTTTTTTTTAACCGGATCTCATGCCAATACAACATGTTAAAATGCCTGAAAAGCCACCAACAGGGGTCTGACTAGTGCCAAAGGTGTGGGACACATTATAAAATGTCGGATGACCTGACAGCCAACCATGACCTGGCACATCACAGGCCTTAAAAGGACAGGAAATCCACCTTAAAGAGGATTTCATAGTATTTATGAGAACTAGTTATTTGATTTGTTTGACATTTGTGACATTGCAACATTTTGCTCTACCTAAAAGTGTGTGTATGTTGTTGTTTAAATGCTGTTTTCACTCCAATATGAACACTAGACTACACTCATGAAACATGGTGATATTTATTGTAGTTAGCATGTGAGCTGCATTATGGGCTTGAATTATGAGGTTAAAGTTTAAGTTTAAATCTTGATGACCCAGGAAAGCAAGCAAGAAGAAAAACAGTACCCTGCACTTTTAATTTAGGAAAGTGAAGCAGGAAAAACGCTGCATTTTAAATAACTAATTCAAGTAGTTATGCTAAACTGTATATATATATATCCCTTTGTTAGGAAAAACAAGTAGACTGAAAGCCCATTCTGCAGGTGCACAGTGCTTATCAAGTCCTTCTGGGTTACAAAAATTGCATTAGAATTTTGTTTATGCTGGTCGGTTTGAACCTTACTTATTGTACTGTTTAAGACCAACACTTCTCTCATGAGAAAACAAAAATCATACAAATGATGTGGGCTATAACTGTGACAATTTGAATTTAATGTGCCTAATGGTGCACTGTGTTGTGGGGTAAACTATCAGATTGGTGGTTTGGATTAGTAGTTATTCAATATTAAATGAGTAAGACCCAAATTAAACATATTTCTAGTTATCAACAAACCCACAAACTTACACAAGACAATTATTTTGGAGGGAGCTGGTTTCTTGACTGGCGGTGTAGTTTTAGATGTAGCTGTAGGGTTTACTGTTACGTGTTTGGGTGTCACAATGGAAGGTGATGTGGTTGAGACAGAAGCAGGAGTGGAGACTGGAGGTTTCCCAGCTGTCGAGGTTGTGACAACGGGAACAGAATTTACCAACACAGGCTCAGTGGAGGGTATAGGTTTGCCCAGCTTGGTGTGAAGTTTCACCACCTTTCCAAGGTTGAAAAGGAGAGAAACAGACAGTTAAGACCGCTGATACTTAATCCCATCCCAAATCCCTCAGGGAGGTTTTGTTCCAAGACCTGGCAGCTCAGTTGGAACATTATGAGCAGACCACAGCCATGTCTACTAATGAAAGAATGTCGCCATCCTCTACATCTGCCGTTATTTTCTTAAACAACAAATGCTGAAAGAATGCAGAACTGAAAAGGCATCACAGCTGTGCTAACCTTCTGGTGTTTGGATCCACGGATATGAGCAGCATAGGCATCCACTCCAGTGCAGGAAACATCACATAACTCGCATCGTAACTGAGTCTGTGCCCCTCTGGGCCCATTGCTGGTCCCCGTTTGCCCCCCAGACTTCATGGCTGCCTCTTTTTTTTTATGCTTCTGGCCTTCCAGGTGTTCCCTGTACGTCTGGTGGAGCAAATCAAAGCAGTTAGCAAGATGAAACTTTCGAACCTGTACAAATAAATACATAAATAAAAATAATAAAATAATGATAGCAATAACAGGGATATTATACAGAGTCAATACTATCAAATCAGAACAGAATCACTATTTTATAGACAAATACATACGTCTCAAATGTTAAACAAATACAAAAATGTATGTGTTATGTCTTTAAGTACTCTGTATTACACAACACACTGGTGCCGTGTAGTTCAATGCCCTTTAGAAATTATTCTTCAACCTCTTTTCATTTATAACTCCCTACCTGAGGGCCTGCACAGCTGATCTTGCAAATGTCACAGTAGTGGAGCTGTGGCTGCTTAGGAGGGCCTTTAGGCTTCTGTATCTTGTTCTGGTGAAACGTCTGCTTTTTGTAGGCATTTCCAGCTGGAGCAGTAACCATGTTACTGCCCGAGTTGCTCCAGGATGAGCTGGTCAGTTGCTTGGGTGGTGGCTGGATGGGGGGCTGGGGGGGCTGAGGCTGCTGAGGCTGCTGAGGTGACGGCTGCGGCTGGTTCAGAGTCTGCTGGGCTGGCTGATAATAGGAAGGGGTGGATGTGGATGTATAGCCAGTTGAATCATAACTGGAGTAGTTAATGCCTAAGGAAGAGAGAGCAAAGAAAAGAGAGTGAGGGCAGAGAGTTATTAAAGAAAAGAAAAGCGAGCAACACTCAGCAGTCATGTAAGGTGCACTTTAATTTCACCAGGGGCAATACCCAGACCAAATAAAGACTTGAACAAATTGTACTCTAAAGAACACATGTATCACAGATGTGCAAGTAAATGTGCCATAATAAAATAAGGGGTTTACTGAAATATAGATCATCAGTACATCTAGTTCAAAAGTGTTTTTTACTATTTAAGAGTGTTACATGTATCTTTCTTCAGGGAAGCAATAAAAGCAGGTTCGAGTTTTCAGTATGTTCAGAGTTTAAAAATGTGCGTTATACTAATTACAAAGTATAGATTGAAATACTGCCCTTATCCACTCAGTTCAGACCTTTTCTAACAAATCTGGGTTGCATTATTTGAAATATTCTGTTGCATAAAAAAATTTTTTTTATGACTGTGTGTTTCTTCTTTGGTTTGTTTAAGGGTATCCTAGATTTTGTCCACTTCTGAATATGCCCAAAAAACTAAAATACATTGGGATTTAAGAACAGGAAGTCCTCCTGTTAAAAAGTTTATTTTTGAAATAAGAAAGATAGAACTCTGAGATTTAATTTGTATGGTAAGTACCATTTTACTCTGGGGGGCATAATTGAAAAGGAAAGTTATACGATTATAAGGAAAAACATGGTATAACTTAATTTCAAGACAAGCAAGATTGTTCTGACTTGTGTATACTGTATTATAGTTATTTTATTTTTGTATGCCTAGTATGCTGATATGTTTTGTGGTTGTTGTTGTAAACAGTTATATACAGTATGTATATACTGTTATATACAGTATGTATTGAAAAAAATGTAAATGTTCATTTACATGGATGAATATTTCATTTTGTCCACTCCCTTTGTATTAATTTAGCTAGACCAAAAAGCAATTGTATAATACAATACAGACCAACAACAGACATTCTTCAAAAAAGACCTAACAGTTGAATCAACATACCTGTCAATCGTTTTGAGAAAAAAAGTCAACATTATCACCTTTGAGAAGGAGGATTTATTAAACAAGTGCTGTATTAGACTACATTTGTTTTAGCTAGATATATCTAATAAACAGCCAGCTGAAAATCATAAAGATAAAATAAAACATTCGATAATGTCTTGCCCCTGCCACACTTGTAATACATTTGGGAAGATTTAACTCATCTATTCTCTTGTCCTATATTACCTGAGTAGGAGGTGGCTGAGACGGTGGAACTGAAGGAGGAGCCAAGGGTATAGGATGAAATGGGTGTTGGAGGCTGCTGGACAGTAGTGGACGCTGGGTAGAGGTTGTAGCTGGTGGACACATTGCTGGAGGGGGCCAGAGGCTTCAGGGCAGTTACCTGCCTCTGGGGAGGAGGCTGGTTGTACACAGTTGAGGGTGCTGGACTGTATGCACATTTCACTCCTACAGATGCACAGGGGTGGGGGTAGGGGGAAGAGGAGAGAAAGAAAAGGGAGGACATCAGAGCAAGGAGAGACAAAAACCAAAAAGATTTGAAACACTGAATCCAAAGGGACAGTCTGTCAAAGAGGGTTTTGGCAGGGCAGCAGGATCCTAATTTCACTGGCAAATGATAAGCAGACAAATTTCTCATGTTACGAGTAAATAAATCCACGACTGACATGAAGAGCGTTTGAGCTGCTGTTCTGTCCTCCTATCCTCTTAATACAAGAAAAGTAAAAATATTAGGTTTCTGGGATATTGTACTGTTATTAATATGCTTTAGGCTTGCCGAAATTTTAGAAGAGGAAAGATGTCTGCAATAGGATAGGAGTGGGTTGATGAAGTGGGGGGGCTGCAGTTCTGCCTTACAGAACCGTAAGATGAGAGTTTGGGCTCAGTTTCAAAACCATTACAACCCTCTAATCACTAGATCATGAACATGGAATAAAGTGGTTTTGTTGAGAGAAAAACGTGTAAAACTTTTACTCCTAGTTATACAAACAGAATTTATTTTTGTTCATTTAAAATATGACTTGTACAGTTGGGTGCAAATTTTCACATCCCCTTATTTTGAGAAGGCAAAATAGAGTAAAATAAAGACACATAATAACAAAGCACATTCAGTTGTATAAACGTTCTTTTATCATCAGAAGGAGCAAAAATGGTCAGGGAGTGCTTAAAAATAGTTACCACTAAAAAATGAAGCCAGTATTACTCAAACATAAACCAACCTACCTGTCTGGTAATAATTTTCTGTAGGTGTCCTTTGAGCAGAAGCTATACTTGTTGGGTAGTATTGTTTATTGTCATAGGTAGTCACCGTAGCAGGACGCCCGTAGCTGTAGTTGTCCTGCTGTGTTTGTAAAAGAACATCTCAAATCAAATAGGAAAGCAGTACGTTTTTTATATATATATTTTATTTTTTTATTTTTTTTTTTAAAGCACCGATTTATGACATTACTGGAAAATCAGAAATCAAAAGAGAAGCAGGAAGAGACTGACCGTGTCTGGGTATACCTTGTACGTCTGTGGGGTGGTGGTGGGCTGTGGGGGTGCAGGGGGGTCTGGCTGCCTGTAGGCATAGTCTGGGGGAGGCTGGTGGCTCTGATAGGCAGGGTAAGGGGCAGAGGCCACAGGCCGTGCTGCAGGGACTGGAGCTGGGGAGTAGGACGCAGTTACTGCATGAGCCACAGCAGGAGCCTGCTGGACACTGTAGCTGGCCGTTGAGGGGTGGGAGTAAGCCAGCGGGGGCTGAGTACTGAGAAAGAAGAGAAAGGGGGGAAACAACGAGGTAGTTTTTAAATTTATGAGCTGAAATGAACATAAAAAAAACATGTTGTGCAGATAAACTTTTAAGCTTTGCTCAAAGTAGTATGAAAACCCATTAATTACAATAATACATTTTGAATTAATCGTATACCTAGTCTCTGGGATATTTAAAAGCTGTGCTTCCTAAGGGCAGCTACACACAAACATGACTGAGTTTTTCAAATACAGCATCTTTCCAGTCTGTGAAATCAGCTGAGGATCCCAAACCCATTTGCTACTGCTTTTTAGTCCTTGGTATTGCACAACTCACTGTAGAATGGATTTATAATATATTAAATGTCTTCTGTGTCCGTTAAAAGCAACTCTATAGGGGAAACAGCAAATCCTGCTACAAGCAGCTTTAATCTAGAAAACGTGAAGCTCTAAATTTGTAAAACCTATAACAGGTAAGACCTGGAAATGTTAAACTTGCCTTTGAGCGGCTCCGGAATGCTCACTTAATCGTTTATTCAGCAGACAACTCATTCCTGTGACAAGATTACATACCTTAGCAGGCCCTGAAACTGCTGGATCTCAAGTATTTAAACCACAGCCAACCTGATTTCTAATTAACGGCAGAGCTGGTCATCCATGTACTGCACTAAAAGCAAAAATGAATACTGATTAACTGTATAAATTTTTATGCCCTGACTTTTCTCTCACCTTTAATGTCAAAACACAGAAATACCAAGCAGCAGACTTGTTTAGGATGTACATAGCAGTTACTGGAAACGATGACAGTAAATGATACTATCAGCATCTGTATTGGGCTTTCAGTGTCAAGATGTGCAAGAACATGTGAAGACTACAAGTAGGCTAACAAATGCGTCAATGTCATAAAAGATCACGCAGAGTGACAATATTGCTAATTTATCGTATATAAATATACAAAATCCAGTGCAAATAAAAAACAGCTGCAAAAAAAAAACTGTGTCTGACTAATATATCCAGGGAAACATGTTCTCCAATGTTAGCTTGTCTGTGCTTTGTCCAATAGGCAGCTGAATAATTCCTTCATAGCAATGCCTGTAATTCTACCATGTTATGGAAAGGTTGAGAAAACTAAAGTTAAATTACTTGGATTCCCAAGATCAGATAATTGCATTCTGAGCACTACACTGCGACTAATTTCTAAACATAAGGGTCAGAAGCCATCACAAATACTTCAGATGAAAAAATAAAACCAATCAATAAGTTGGTCACTCATTGTTTGACCTACATGTCTGCTCTGGTTCATCCCTGCTCCCACACAAACTGCGGTGTGAAGCTGTTTAAATAATGCCTAAGCTTTCATACCCTTACTCAGAGGTATTAAAGTTGTCAGTTCACATGCATTTAATCTGCTGGATTCCTGTCAATTTTAACACCATGATAGAAGATTTTATCTATACTGTCTACATGTGCAAGCAGAGATTCCAAACTTCGTGAGCATCACGTAACCATTATAATGCGAGCTGCATTGATTGGTTGTATGGTTTGGTTATTTTCTTAATAATTTACATTTTGTAATATACATCTTTTTAGTAATTACCTAAGAAGACTCTCATATATAAAGATTTCCTAAGTTCATTTTATATAACAGCAAACCAAATATACAGTATTACAGTTTGGACTGCTCGTTGGATAAAACAATATGTTGACAGAAATGATTCTAGAGTTTAGGAAGGAGGAAATAATTATTAATTATAAATTAAATAATTAATTATAAAACCTGTCAGTCACAGGTTTCATTATTCACCTGTCAAACTTGGCAAACACCAAACCATTGTGTGTGTGCTTTCACCTCTGAAGCATCATGTCCCTGTTCAACATATAACCACAACCCATGCGCTGTCTGTAAGGATACGTTTGGATGTTTAGTAATGCGGTTAAATTATTCCTCCTAATCCCAAACACCGGCCAAACTCCCAGCGGTCATCTTTGCAGACAGCTCGGTTAATTTCTCCAGCATTCAGCTGTGGCGTATAGGTTTCTTTTTTATTTATTATTTTTATTTTTTTAAGTACACAGAGTGGTAAAATATTCAGCCATCCGTAGCAGCTTTCCCGGTAAATGTGACCGCACTGGGATTCACTTAATGCCAGGCAGCATGCCATGGAGCGCTGGCCTGCGGTGAGAGCTAGCTAACCTGAGCTAACACAACTAGCGGGTCAGGTTAGCTTGGTCTGCACCGCCACGCAGTGAAGTCACTCCCGAGAGCGTGTCCCCGCCGAGACACACCGCCGACTAATAAATGGAGCACAACCGACACGCTGACAGCACTTAACTTACCTGTATTGCGGACCTGCACCATGTGTAAAGCCGAAGTAATTGCTTGCAGCCATCTTGGTATACAGTAATCTCAGGCAGCAGCAAAGAAGAAGCCGAGCGTCAAGATAGTTCACCCCCTCCCGCAACCACTGCTCAAACACCGGAACTGCGTAACACAAAATTATCTTCCGCATACATTGTGAGAATTAAGTGATGCCTTATTTTTTTCTTTACTCCATCTAATTGATTTGATACTCGCACTTGACATGAAATTACATTTTCAACCGAACCTTGACGTTTATATACTTAGATGAAATATTAGAACATGTAAGGAAATATGTAGTGAATATAAAGATAGGTTGAGTAAATTAACTCAAACCACACATCTTTTGCAGGTCCAAAATCTAAATTATAAATGCAGTGATTAATATTTTTTAAATTAAAAATATAGGAAAATCTAATAAAGTGTATTTTGTTGTCTCTTCCATGTATTTTGTTATCTCCTCTGTGACTAGCAAAAAGTGATAGCTGAACAGTCATTGTTTGACCTATTTGTCCGCGCTTGTTTAAACGAAGACGGAAGTAGATTGAAGCGAATCATCTCGCTCTGTTTAAAAGTCTCTTTTGCGGTATCTTTAGAATGTCAGTGAGGCGTGCAACGATGATAAAGATACAATGCACAGTAGGGAGTCAGATGCCAAAAGGTTTTGACAGGACATCATATTCAGATCCCCGGCGCTGTGTTATCAAACTGCATTCATATGATAATCTCCTTACTGCGGAGGCAAGAACGACCTTGGCAGTACTGCAAGAGTAACGCAAAAAATAGTATAAAGGAGAAGTAGCTGCTATGACTCGTAGAGTGATAGGTATGTTACGTAAAAAAGAAATCTACAAATAACTAATTCTGATCCACCACCACCAGAGGCCCCAAAACCTAAATTAATAAGAGGACTGTTACATGAACCATGCAGAGTAAGTCAGCACAAATGCAAGGAAACTGTACTGATGATATGATTGGTTGAGTGCAAGTAAGGTAGGACTGAATTTTTAATGTGTGTGGGGAGATTGGGGTACAGTGGGTATGAAAGAGACCAGGGTGTGGAGACAGAGAGGTAGGGTGTTGCAGTGGATGGAGGGAGTGATAGATGCTGTTGCCAGGGAACAAGAGCCACATTGAGGACCACTGAAAACAATACCAAAATTATCTAATGGAGTAACGAGACACAGAGATGTGTGCTTGCTTTACATAGGTGCTGTAGGAATAATTATGCTGCTTCCATGGAGAGATTTGGATACAAGAAAATTAAAAGAAGAATTTGACTTGGTTCTGAGGTGAGGGAATACACATTCCAACCACAAGCAGAGAAAAGGGGGAGATAGAGAGGGATCATGTGGGTTGCTTGATCATGATGCCAGGCCAGATGCATTTTCATTAAAGGAATTTTTGTGTCTTGGTGTCGTGAACTAGGAGCTGAGAGGCAGCCTGTCAGCTCACTCTTCACGGCCAGTCTTTCCCCCAACAAAGGTAGCAGAGGCAGAGGAGAGGAGAGGGGAGTTTAGCACAGAGGTGCCCCCTGTCTTCACACACCTGCTGCTGGTTAGTCGCTGCCATTGAGGACACTGTATGTTTGTGTCTGTGCATGAGCGTGTATGTGCACAGGAATTAATGAAAGACAGCGAGAGAAGGGAAAGATTTCCGCTGCCCCCATGCTTTTTTGCTGGTGCAGTGGATCAGGACTTTCTTTCCTCACATCTTTTCATTTGTGACTGAGGAGGAGGGAGGACGTCCAGGCACAGACCAGCAACGTCTTTTGAGGGGATCTCACAATCGCTCATGTAAGTATAACCATTGACATAACGTCCTTACACTTCTGTTCTGCTTGGTGCACAAGGCAGATGCCTCAAACCGGCTGCATTAGACCATCCAGTAACACATGAAGTTGATTTTTTCTTTCATTTGGTCCATTTGGGGTGACCTAGAAATACTCTGGGGCCACTGTACTCTGTGATTATTATGAGCTAAGCCTTTGCAACCCAATACGGCTTTAAAAATCTATTTTTTGCAGAATTTCCCAACCAACAAAGGGAACTGATATATCCATATAACACACATACACACATTTGTGCAGAAATAGGGACTTAGAGCACATGTGTAAGGGGTTTCAGATTTGTATGTCTGCCTTTTTCCATAATATAGTCTCAAGGTTAAAGGTCAATTCCTCTGTACAGCAAATTACATAAATAATAAATGTCACACCTAATGTTTTATCCAGTTATTAAAAGCCCACCAGACATGGTGAGAAGAAGCGACTTCTACAAAATAGTGGTGATGATTTATTCTCTTCTGCCTTTACTCTTGCTGAACTGACACTGGGCACTTCTTTTGTTTTTTCTGGGTTTCATCAAATTTGATAAATGATTGTGACCTGCTGCTATTTGATAAATGAGTTTGAAAGATAAGAATTTGTGGTATCTTTGTGGCTTAAACAACATGCTACAATCTCTTTGCTTGGTTAGCTGTGTAAGTTAAAACCCAAACACATTAATTATTTCCTCTGTGTGAACCATGGTTGTCTAGTTAATACTCGGCCATAAGTGTCACTGACCAAACCACCATAATCAATTATTTCTAATTATATCAAAGCAATCTACTGAATATTACATTTTTTCTCACTGTCATCATTCTGCTGGCAAGCTTTTCATAATCATACATCTCCATGTTTTGGGGTCACAAACCTGATGCACACCATCCTCCTGAGTCTCTGTTTCTAAGTATAACCTTCAGCATGTACTGGGAATCTTCTGTCTCTCAGGAGAACCTGCTCAGACATAGAGGATTTCATCCATAAGTGAAGAGCTACAAAGACAACTGTGATGAACTGTGATGGATTTGGATTTTAGTAGTGAGTCCTGCAATTTAGAAGTTTGGAGTGCGTCCTGAAAATGCCCCTGATTTTGAATTTTCATTGGTATATAAATTCTCTGCAAACTGTTGAGCACAGTTGAGAATGAATACTACTAAAGTGAGGATTTCTGTTAATGCTACTACTAATACAAAGTGTCTTTGTGAATACAGATCAAAAAGGCAGCAGTCACACCACTGAGTTAGGATTAAGGAGCCGTGGGGGGCGATTAGCTCTGAATGTAGTTCTCCACCTTGGCCTCTTGAATTCCTTCCTGTAGCAAATTTCTACATTACATTTGACTATAAGGAGAGCTTAGCTCAGAAAATGGGCTCTTTCTGACTCAGTCACATGCCTCTCACTTTTGCTCCTGGTGGCAGGGGGGAGAAGAACCATGTGACCAACAATGGTTTTAGCTTCTGAATTGTGGTAAAAGAGAGGAAATAATTTTTATAAAATTTCCGTTTCAGTCAAACACGTGTTCCTGCTGTGCAGAATTTCTAGTAAGTACACTCATTTCATGAGACAGTTTTTCGCTGTGATTGTAAAGGAGATTTAGAGTGAAATATTTCTTCTCACATCTGCAGGCCCCTGCTCTCCTCTCTGAGGAATGGGCACCACAGAAGCAACTCTACGAATGGAGAACATGGAAGTGAAAGATGAGTGGCAGGATGAAGACTTCCCAAGGTGGGGTTCCTTTCCTTTTTCCTGATAATCGACGAATAATCTGTTCTACTTATGTCAAATATAGCCACTTCATTTTTGCTAACAATGAATATCTATGAAAATTAAACATCTGTATAGCATCTCTTAGTTTTTTTTGTATTTGTGTTTATGTGTGTCTTTGTGTGTGTGTGTGTGTGTGTACATGTCTGTGTGTGTATCTGTAGGTATATAGTATATTCTCATTAACAGTATTTGTGTGCTAATGAATATGCAGTGCATTTCAATTTACTGATATATATAATATTTTGTTTATCAGCCGGCTGCAACATATTCATTTTAATTCAGTTTACTCTAGTTGGACCATTCATGTTAATCAGCATTTCTTCAATACTCACGAGTGTTCATTTTACAACAGCTGACGTAATAGCCTCCTTATTAATGTGCCATTGTATCTAATGGTTAAATAATTATTGTGTTCATGTAAGAATTATTTGCACAATAAGCTTTGAGCACAGTGTGACATTTAATTTAACTTCACAGTGAGAGGCTTTGAAATGAGACAGCAGATTGATGATCTGCCACAAGATGAAAATAACCAGAGACAAAGGAAAAAAATTTAAATCTAAAGGCAGAAAACTGTGTGCATTTAGTGCAACAAGGACAGCCAAGAATTGTGAGCACTGGGCTCCCTCCTCCCTCCTCTGTCAGATGGGGAGGCAGGAAGCCAGACAGCAGGTGCAGCTCTGTCTGTAAATGGTCTCATGCTACATCATATGACACAACAGCGGTCACCGATCAACAACACAGCATCACCAGGAAAATGGTGGCAGGTTTTGGATAAAGGCAGACAGAGACGAAGGACTAAACAGCAGCAAAGGGATTATTAAGGCAGCCTTTGAGAGATACTCTGTACAAAACTGTCAGTTATAAGCTGAGAAGACAGGGAATGAATAAGCAAACCAAATCTAAACGTGCGTGAGGTGTAAAAGCTAATCGGCTTTGACAAAAGCAGCTCGTTGCTCTCTTCAAAAGGTAAGCATTGTTGGTTCATGCAGATATTGACTTTGTAGCTGGAGGACAGTGTTCCAACAAAGAGAAACAAAAGAGATTATCTTGCTTTTGTTCAGTCTGTTATAAAACGGCCTTCATTTCTGACAAAAGAAGCTTTGGGCTATTGACCAATGCAGGGGTCCTCAGGGAATAGATTCAGAGCGATATATCAGTGCCCTGTTTTTAAATCAGTGTTGTTGCTGCAGTAAGAGCACTCACCGTTACACACTGTTCCCCGGCAGATGGAGAATAAAGCAGCTGGCTTTCACACAAATGCAGTTTACACCCTCTGTGCTGAGCAACACTGCGCTAGAGCACTCTTAAACCTGTGCTTCCTCATCCACAAGCGCACGCGTGCATGTGTGTGAGCACACTTGCTCTTGTGTGCATAGATAGTATACTCTCAAATGACAACACACACATGGGCACGTGCTACTAAAAGACACACAAACGCACACCAAACAAGAGTTGGACCTCCTGTTTGCTTCTGCATAGCGCGTCAACAGTAAATAAGATGCAGCGTGAAGATAAACAGAGCTGGTCCAAAGATTCTCCTTTCCTCTCTCCTCTTCTTCACTCATTCTCTGTCTTACATTCCTCCCCCATTTCTGCTTCTCTTCCTCGGCCCGAAAACCCTGTAATCTTTATGTGTCGCCGAAAGAAGCTAATTATATCTGTGTCATTTTCTGCTTGCTCCTCTTTTTCTCGTTTAGCCAGATCAGTGACGACACCCATGCCTTGAAAGGTCTATTGAACACATTACTAAATTAAAATGTGAGGCAATAGTTATGAACTTTTACATGACAGAGAATATAAATCAGAAAAATGGGAAAGTCTCAGATATATTTACCAAATAATAAAAATGATGGACTGAGTAAGACTTATTATTGTTTGGCTCAGCTCTCAGGAGCATCATGACTTGCTTTATTTTAAATATTTTACAAAGCTGAGTACTATACCTTTGTGTGGTTCCCTTCAGACCACTACCAGAATACGGAGACATGGATTCCTCTTGTGGTCTCACAGATGACAGAACCTGTAAGTATCTGAAGACTCAGTGATCGTTGCTTGGTCAGTAATGAAACGACCACAGCACCCCTGCTCAGTGACATCAGTTCCAGTTGGTCTCTTCTCTTCTGGTCTTCCTGCTGTAGCTCCCCCTAATTCCCTGAACGTGAGCCCACCTGGAGGAGGAGGCAGCGGCATGTCTTCATCACACCATAAACGGCGTACCTTGATTGCTCCAGAGATAAATTTGTCTCTGGATCAGAGTGAGGGTTCACTGCTGTCAGACGACCTCCTAGACACACCAGATGACCTGGACATTAATGTCGATGACATCGATACGCCAGATGAGACAGATTCACTGGAGTTTATCAGCAATGGAAACGACCTGGAGTGGGAAGGTCAAGGATGCATGAAAATAAACATGCTCGTAACATGCTCGTGCATGACTGTCTGTTTTTTTAACCCTGGACTTTATCGTCCAAAACTATTGTAAAAAATATAACATACATACATTGTAAAAGTATAACTCATGGCAAAGCTGCTGTATTGGATTACTTTAGATTGTACAGGTGTACATAATGAAGTGGCCAGTGAGTGTACTTTATAGTAACCAGCAGCAGCATGGTGCAGAATCTGAAACCATCTCTGGCTTTATGTGCAGATGATACACCTGTGGCTTCAGCCAAAGCAGGTCCTGGTGACGGTTCAGGACAAGCTGAGGAGGACAGGAGTGCCAACAACGGACGCCTCTGGAGAACAGTGATCATTGGAGAACAGGAGCATCGTATTGACATGCAGGTCATCAGACCTTATCTCCGGGTCATCACACATGGAGGTCAGTGAAAAGAAACGATGATTTCAAGGTTAAAAACAATTGTATTAATATAAAAAAGTGACAAGGTAAACTGTGTCTCATCCCACTATTCACCAGGATCTATTCACTGTTATCTGAACTTGTGTCTCCCTCATCAGGTTATTATGGCGAAGGCCTTAATGCCATCATTGTGTTCTCTCCCTGTTACCTGCCTGACAGCAACTGTCCAGACTACCACTACATTATGGAGAACCTCTTCCTGTGAGTGGCTGAATTTGATTTTCGAAGCATAGGGTTTGATGATGTACATGAGATTATTACTAAGTGTGCACACTGGGCACAGCCTGCTAAGTCACTATCATCTTAGTGGGATGTGACATAGCTCAGTCAAATCTAGACATGTTGGATCATGTTGTATTGGGTTCCCAGTCCCTACATGTATCTTTACCAAGGGGCCTATTATCTAACAATGCTTCTGCGATGCTGTGTGATTTAATATCACTCATTAACAAATATCCACTTCGCTGCTCCTCTAGATATGTAGTGAGCAGTCTGGAGATGCTGGTGGCTGAAGATTACCTAATCATCTACATGAATGGAGCCACTCCTCGGAGTAAGATGCCTGGGATAAGCTGGCTCAAGAAATGCTACCAAATGATCGACAGAAGGTAGGTTAAAAAAATTTCAGGAGAAACTATGAGAAACTACTAATTGATTTTGTCTGTATACAAACATGTGTAAATATTTACAGTATTCCTTGCTGCTCGGTCCTGTCAGCATAGAAATGTGTGACATCAGTACTGAGGTCCTGACAGATACAGAGAGGGAAGTTGTTTTTAGCTGTCAGTCCGTTGGATGACTCATGGCGCACATTTACATTTTTCTTTAGGCATTATTTTAAAAGATTTTCAATGTTGTGTATTGCACTGCAATCATATTTGTTTTTATATAGAAACAATCAATTAGCACTGACTGTTACAGTATCTGTGTTGTGATGGTAGATTGAGGAAGAACCTGAAGTCTCTGGTCATCGCTCATCCTACATGGTTTATACGCACAGTCCTAGCTATATCCAGGCCCTTTATCAGGTAATATGCACAAACCGGAGGTTAACCAATCAACAAGGTATCTTACAAGGTGACAAATCCACAAAACGTGTTGAACAAGTCTAAGTGCATTTTTAGGAGCTAATTAGAGTACACAAGTTTATTACTATTATTATTTTTTATTTCTAATTGCCACAGCATTATACAAACATAGGTTATAAGCTTTGACCTGAGAAAAACTTTGAATCAGATGACACAAAGAGCACTTCCTGGTTTGCAAACAATGTTTGATGAAATACACAAATGAGCTCCGTTTCACTGACACAAATGTTGTGAAATTTGATGAATTTAGGAGGATTTAACATGCACTGGACAATATGTGTTTCACTGTGTATTAATAGACTCAGTATACTGCTTGTATTGATCTTTAACAAAACCCGGTGAAATATCATTGATGTGGATAATATTTGATATGAGTGGGAAAAAGACGTAGATTGTAAGTGTGACATTTACAACGCATTGTAACTGAAAGTTAGTTTGGGTTGTTATCTCTTTCTCCACAGTGTGAAGTTCATGAACAAGATCCAGTATGTCCACAGCCTGGATGAACTGGCAGAGATTGTCCCTATGGAGCACGTCCATGTGCCTGAGTGTGTTATGCAGTAAGTGTTTTTAACCACAAGATGGAGAAAACGAGCTGCAGATTTGTCTCCCAACCTGCTGCTGTCTGTCTAAAAAAAAATGATAATCCATTCAGCAGAGCATAGGTCTAATGTCACTGTATTTGAATAAATATGACAATATGAAATTGTTGCTCTAATTCTTGAAATGTGAACAGAGTTTGATGGCCTGGATTCATTTTATAGTTGAAAATATAATAATTTTACTCATTTTCAGATTTGATGAGGAGAGGATAAAAGCCCGTAGAGAAAGGTAATATGGACCCATCGCTGCTTGTCAGACTTAGATAACATTATTCACCAGCTGTCACACATTTGTAGTCAAAATTAACTTACTACAGGATTACTGTGTGGCGAATGTAGGATGGAGCAGGAGCAGAGACAGCAGGAGCAGCATCAGTCAGTCCCACAGGAGCCAATTAAAAAGTCTGAGAGGTACTGGATTTTAAAACCGTACTTTATAGGTCATATTTTCACTTAGGACACGACTATTTGACATATTTATATATTTTTGCTTCATTGTTGTTCTAACATTTTGAAATGTTCTGATCATGTTTTGTCTCGTTTCCAGGCCAAAGTCAATGATTGTCAATCAAGGCTCATGAGATCAGATCCGGGTGAGAGTAATATGTATTATTAGCCAAAAGATGGCTCAGTGCTTTGATTTGCATCCACAACACTGGCCTTAATATGTATCCTTAAGTTTTCTTCCTATTCGGAACTATTCAAAGATTGAAAGTGCTAGGTTCCCAGAGTTTAAAAAGTGTTTGTTTGGCTGTATGACATTATTTTGAACTAAGAGGTTACTACAATGCTTTTTATTTAAGACTGCATGTTCTTGACCTAGTAAAAGTGTTCAACAAAAGCTGAAGAGTCTCTATGCATTATTGTTAGCATTATTGTTAACAAAAAGTTAGATTACTGCCTTCACTTAATTTTAAATTTAAGCTGGGAATGACTGCAGTTCATTGTTACATGTTAGGGTCAATAGATTTACTCTGTACGTGATTCCTTCAAGGTAAATCAAGCAGTTTTTCAATTTTAAACAGATTTCGTATTTTGAGGTTTATTGCCATAAAATTGTTAAAAAGCACATACTAACATTTAGATTCATAAAACGATTTTTTATAACACATTGGATTTAATTCTCAAATATATTGATATTAAAGATATTTTAACTACATTTTTGTATCTCTAGGCCTTATAATGTTTAACCCGATCATAGTATTGTTGCATTTATTTACATTTAAAAAGACCAACAGATATGTTTTTGTATCCCTATTATCCCTCAAAAAACATTTTCTTCTCTTAATGCAGGGCGTGACAGAAGTATGGAGCATTAAACCCTAGTAAGCCTTTATATCCATAAGAAGCATCCATAAGCAGCAGCAGTTCAGCAACTCTACGTGTGCTTCCTTGTTTTATTGACAGTCAGCTGACAGTCTGTGCCATCAGTTTCCAATCAAAACACTCCTTTTTAGAGGTGGTTCCCATATATTGGGAACCACCTCTTCCTCTCTCTCAGAGGGATTTATATGGCAACTTGAAGATGTACAATGGAAGATGCTGCTCTGTTGACTAAACGAGTTTGCGAGAACTGTTTCTTATTAGAAACTGTTGCTGAGTTCATTTATTCATTAACCTTCTGTCTGTAGGACCTGTTGTATAGACCATGTTTAAAAGTTTAGTCATTCTCTGTCAGACCAGGACAATGACAGTAAGTCACACTTTAAGATATAATTCAAAATCAATAGCAGAAAGAAGTTGTTTTTTTTTGTTGTTGTTGTTCAGTGAATCTATGCTCTTTCATGCCATATGCACGTTTTTGGGTTTCTACAAGTCTGCAGCTTCTAAATTACAAGCTACATCATCTGAATTACCTAACAAATGCTCATTTCTTAGTGCAAAAAACAGTTTTTATCAATTCAGAACATCTTTTGAAGGTTTCAACACTGGGCAGGATTAGAGCTGTGAACTCAATTTTTATGCTGGTCGATGGTATTAATATGTGCGTTGGCTGTAAATAGCAAGTTTTCATTTTAGTGAACAGATGCCTTCATCCTTAATGTATTTGTTGCCTCATTACTGCTGTATTATAAGGCTTTTTCCAATTGTCCTATGCTGTTCTGATATTTTGAAAATGTCTAACATCACCAACGTAGGCATTATTTGTCCTTTCTGATCCAATCTGCTCTGTGATAGTTTTCCTTGCATCCTTCCATGTGTAATGTACCATGACTCATGGCTTGGCCTTCTTGTATGTGTAATGCAGAGTCAAATTGATAGGCCATTCAAAAACATTTCATACCTGACAGGATTTGTTTATGGCAGTTTCACACAATACTAGACTATATTGTATATTCTTTAAGCATGCAGAATAATATATGAAGTATATAGGAAATTGACTAGAATCAAAACAAATTTCACTAATAATGTACATAAATTTATTTTAGAAAGTTCCTAAAACAAACATTTCAAAAATGTCTCTTACCTAATAACCTATGGTCTGTCAGTGAGCAAAAATTTGTGTTTCTCTTGCATAATTTAATTTTCCTAACCACATATACATCCAGTGTGGATTAGACAAACAAAATTTTTCCTGCTCATATAATATAAACACATATTTCTTTTCAGCTCAGATTGAGAACACATGTTCTAAGCAGCGTCTGGGTCACACTTAAAAAATTCAGATCTTAATACAGACGGACAAGGCTAATGTAGCATAATTGAAGCATTATTTTTTTGTACGTCGTAAAGGATATATTTTAGCAGAATTACGTTGCTCTCTGATTGATTCTTTGATTTTTACTTGTGAATTCCATGTGTTCAGTAGTCACTCAACAGGTAGCAGGAGGGTAGAGGAATAAGAAATTTTATTTTTTTAAAGAGCTTCATACATGTATTGATACTATACTGTTGATATTGTTTACACTATTGAATATGGTTGTCACCTTTGAATGTTATAGGTTTATGCTGTAATTTGTGATTAATGACATGCAGTAGCTGTTCTTTTGCTTGTTTGTTACAGAAAGTAGAATTCAAGAAAGGCCTGTTTCTAAAGTGCCCTCTCACCTCTGATTTTTCACTTTATTTTTACAGGAATGTTACAGATGAGGTTTAACTTTTCATCAGCTCTCAGTCATCTGTGCTTGTTGAAGCACTCCCACATCCACTGCTGCAACTTGTCACTTTTTGTTGTAGGTTGAGTGTCTTTTTTTGAGCCAAATGTCAGAAATACTGAAAATCCTAATAAATGTAAAGCGTAACTGTTCAAGGATTTACAGGTTTGCTATATTAAATTATACTGACCCAGTATTACACACACTTTGGAAATATTTGGCTGATTTGACATTTCACAAATCAAAATGTTCATTTTGACTTCAAAAGCACAATTGGGCTGTAAAGTCTATGCCTACCATTTGCTGTAAAATGTTTCCTCATATTTAAGATGGATTTATCACTTCTTGTGGTTCTTCCATTACTGTTCCTGCCTTGTAAATTTAACGGAATAAATTGTTCCTCCCCAGGGTTTGTTTTTGTTTTCTGTTCACTCACAGGGAGACAATAGGGAAAAAACTATTGTAATTTGGCACATTTTATGCCTGCCTAAAACAGGGTGGGTGCACAGTAAAAGCTTTGAGAGGAGTAACATCATATATGACTGAGCTAAAGTCTTAAACCTGTCTTCTCTTTATTGTAATGTTTTGCGTCTAATAATTCTACAATACATTTAGCAGCCTATTCACAATCCTACATGGAGTTGTAAGCTTTAAATAACTAAAGAGCCTTACAATCACAATGTGAAAGGTAACAAATTTGTGAAATTGACCCAAAAGAAATTTTTAAGTACCAATTAGATTTTCTGTTGCAAACCATTACATGCGTTCGCTTTGCATTTTTCAATTTTATTTAATATTATTTCTATACATACAATTATAGTAGAGACACAGTACTTGTATAATAAAACACAAAGAACATTTCTAATAATAATAATAATAATGATGATGATCTCTGCTGTAATGTAGCAAATGCTAGAATCTATTGCTATTAGTCAAATCTGTGTTTTTCTGTCTGTCATGAGAAAATGTCTTTGAAAAAGGTTTGGTTGATTCATCTGGGGATGTGAAGTGACATGTGAAGCACAAGATGAAAAGTCAAGTCAGTTTTATTTATAGTCTGTGTCCCAAAATGTCAAATTTGCTTCAAAGGGCTTTACAGTCTGCAAGCAACTCCTGTCATTCTCAAAACTCAGAGGGATGAACAGATTTTTGGCAGAGAGAAAAAGAAAAGCTAGTAATGCTCATCAAATAAAACATGACAGTTACATCCAAAATATGAGTTGAATAAGCCTGACCTGTCAAATATCTTTCAAAGAAAAGTCATTTTATAGGCACAAGCCATTTTTAACAGTCCTTTTCATCTTCTGTGTGGAGAATTTGAGCTGTTCCCCTCCTGATTGAGGTTCAAAATGCTGGAGGCTAGGTCCAACCTGGTCAAAATTCTTTTATCTCTCAATTTATGTTTAAATGGTACTGTGGCGCAGTAGTGGCAGTGATCTTGTTGACTGGGGTGATTATACTGGAACCGCAGTTCACAAAACTGCAGCAACTGGCAACTTTTATGTGAGCTGGTGATTGAGATTCAAGAACATGTGTGTATATGGGTATTTGTTCTATGTTTTATGCTTATGTTTTGTGTTTTACACTCCTATGAAAAAGTAAGTAAACCCTTATATTTAAATCACAAAAAAACTAAAACAAAGCCTTTTTCAACATAATATTTAATGCACAATTAGCTATTTCAAAAAATTCTTCATCATCAATGTATTATATGGTGGTATGAATATTTTTCTTTAAACTGTCCACAATGCATTAAACTAGTCTGGTGGAAAATCAGGGGGAATGAGAAAAGGGCTCTGGTCAGATGCGAAGCCCATAATACTCAGAAAAAATGTTTCTGGTTTTTCTTGGATTACGGGAGTCCTGTGGCATCCAAAGCATTACATGAGTCAACACTGGGGCCTTCTCCCTTACACACTAATAGGAGGGAGAGCCACTGACTGTTGACCTCTCATACCTAATGGTTGTGACATAATTCATATTGCACACGGACACATACACAAATAGAAACATGCTTAACACACACAGACTGGAAAGAAGAAGGTCACTTTAGGCATTGTCCACACGGGAATTTACATGAATGCATTATACTATTGAAGCCACACTCAGTTCTATCATAATATTTATCTGATTCATGAATACTACCCCAGTTGGAACGTTAGTGGCAAAATCAAGCATGCAGTAAATTGTCTGATTCTGTTTTGAACTCATGACATCTGTCCCATTTGGATAGTTTTGTTTTAAATTTAGGCTCCATTTGCTGGCTCACACTGGCATGTATACTGCCCTCATACTCCTGACATACTAACACATATTTATTATCCCTACGATGCGATTATATATTTAGATAAAATTCTCATGATCTTTTAGGAGACTACTGACATTTCAACATTAGGTCAAATATAAATACTAAATTGTTGAGATTTTGGCCTTGTGCTAGGACCGACTGGTCATACTTATACTGAGTCCCCATGATCTCAATAAAATGTCTTGCTGACACTGTCTGCAGACTCTGCAGATTTGAATTTAAGATGTGTAACTAAAGTTTTGACCTTGTGACAAAACAACCAAGCTGGAACAAGTTGGTTCAGTCCAGTGTTTGGAAATTAACCTTTCAATAAAATGAAGAAATTCAATTTTTTAACTTTCATTTTACCATTTATAGCCAAACATCAACAGATAAACACTTCTAGACCTACTTGGTTGGTACTTTTCTTGCATTTGTGCTTTTTCCTAAACTTATATTGGCTTCTTGGTTTACTTGCATTTAATGTAATCTTTTCATTATTGACGTAATTTATAGCTTTTTTAAAATAGAGGCCAAAGATAGCTAAATTAATATTTTCTGATTAATGTAGTGCTGTTACCAGCCAGTTAATGTATAAAAAAGAGATGTAGTAGTTGTTGTAACGTATAGTAGTTTTCCACAGTGGATGTGTGATCAGGTGCATTTGCTGATGGACGAGGGTTGACCATTTATCCTTATGACGGGACACAACAGCTGCGGAAATATATAAAGATTAGCGTGATGTGATTGGCTGGTGGCCGCCGCTCAGTTGCGTCTGATTGGCTGCTGGCTAAAGGAACGCAGAACCAGTGGAAAAGAACAAGAGCACAGCCGACCACGAGACCGTCCAGAGCGTACGTGTCTGGTGACGACACCCGACGTAAGTTGTATATAAACCAAACCGCCACGCTCTCACTCAGCACATGGAGTAGTGGTTCAGAAAGGAGGAAGGGAGAAGCTACAAGTTGAATGTATAACTTGTTTGAGTGTTTAATTTCTTGACGTTCTTATCGTCTACGTTTTGAGAAAAGTAGCTTTAGCTTTTTCTTCAGCTGACGTTGCGACCCAGTTGTCAAAAAGCCACAAAAAGATGAAGTACATTATAGGAGTTGGCGGGTAAGTAACGTTAACGTTTTAACATTACTCTTAATTTTGATGACGTCGATTAATTGATTAGGAGAATGTTTGCTAACATCTGATTCTGTATGAAGATAATTTTATCTTTGCCGGAACGCAAGTTTCTATCAGACTTGGCGAAACGTATAAGTCAGTCAAAGACGAAACTACGAATAACGTTAAATCATATCGGTTCTTGTTGTCGGTATGTTGTCGCAGCAGCCCGCCAGAAAGCTGTACCGCAACGTTAAACCAGCTTAAAGCTGCCTCCGCTGTGGGTGGTTTGTTGTCATGAATCGAGCGGGACATTTGAAATTCACCGCGAGTCTCAGTTCAGAAGTGGAGGGAGATCCAGTGTTGTGCCAAACCACAAACACTAGTTACCAACTTTATACAAAAGACCCATTTAATTGCAGCTAATCTCAACCAGAGCCGCGTAGTTTAACTTTTATTTTATTATGTGTACCAAAATAATAAAATGTAATTGAAGATAAAGGAAATCTCATTACTTTTGGATGTTTTAACTTGTGCTTTCTTTCTAATCACAATAATTAACATTTGAGACCTAATGACAGTTGATTTATTTTTTTTCATTATTAATGGTTATCACTTTTAGAGTCACTAATGGTGGCAAAACCACCCTGACGAATAAATTGATCAAGACATTGCCAAACTGCTGTGTGGTGCACCAAGATGACTTTTTCAAGGTGAGTCTTAGCCAATACATGATAAGAGTTTTATATTTTTCCTAGTTGGCTCCCTTTTCTCTGCCACGATTAACATCCCATCCCCCCATACTTACTTCCCAGTCATCTGGTCTTCAGGTCTGTGAAGAGTAGTTTCTTTACCCCATTGTTTTCTTCAATTTCTTTCTTTACCGATTGCCTTCATAACTGTCTAACACTCTTTAAAGAACTGCACATAACCTTTCTTTGGACTTCTCATTTCAAATTTTTTATTAATCTCCTTCAGCACATTTCCTCTATACTGTACAGCCGTTTGCTATGTTTTCCCCTTTAAATAAATCAGCATAGTTTTGCTTGCTTTATTTTATTTTTTATTTTTTTTTCTGTGTATATTCTGGCATGTGAGTGGGACATGCTAGTGTTCGAGCTGTGAGGCTGCAGCAGTGTTTTATTGGTGACTGTTATTTCAGAAACCCGATCAGATAGAAGTCGGGGAGGACGGCTTTAGACAATGGGATGGTAAGCCATCACTGAAGACTACCTGTGAATAGTTTATCCTAAATTCACATACCTGTCCGTTAATGTAATACGCATCACACTCCAAGATTACATACATTATAGCCCTTCAACATGAACACCATTATACTATTGAACTCATAATAATCTCCAGTCACTTGGCAAATGGCACACATTCCCAGTATATTACATTCTTAGCTTGTGTCTATTCTAATGGTTGTCTTTTCCATCATCTATGTTTCTACCAATTTTGGTCTACAGTGATCACAGCTTTGGATATGGAGGCCATGACCAACACAGTAAAAGGCTGGATTGAGAACCCAGTAAAATTTGCCCGTTCTCACGGCGTTCCTCTGTCCCCTGCTTCTGATGTGGACAACCCTGATGAGCAGATCCACATCCTGATTGTGGAGGGCTTTCTGCTGTATAACTATCCGTAAGCTGGCTTTAAAATCATGGTTTGAGGAGAGTTCACTGATGTAGAACATTGTGTTTGCACTCATTGAATGTGGCTCTGAAATTCATGAGTAGCCCTTAATCTCTTCAAATTTCAGTGAATGGGTACATTCTGTCTCGTTCCTCGTAAAGTGATGTAATTTCAGTAGTGTCATGTGATTAAATTTGCACATTTTCCACTGGCCCATACACAAGAGCTCCTTTCTGCAATCTTCAGCAAGTCCTGCAGACAGAGATAAGAGGTTCAGTAGAAAGAGGCTCCTGGAGTTGAATTAAAAGCTGGGTGATTGGCACTCTGTGTGCTATGTATGTTAGGCATACTGCAGGGAATTAGATAAGATAATAACATAGTTGCATAACTATACTCCTTCACTCTGGTTTGGTTGAAGACCTCAGGTGTAGTTGTTGACCTTGTTAAACCTTTGCATCTCCCTTCCAGACCCCTGTGGGATGTTTTCAACAAGTGCTATTACATCGCAATACCCTACGAGGAGTGCAAGAGAAGAAGAAGGTAAATGAACCTTTTTTGTGTGTGTGTTTTACCACTTCACATTATCAGGTTGCAGTTATTTTTTTATTTATTTTCTCTTAAGTGCATGTTTCATAACTTATTTTCAGTACAAGGCAGTACACGGTTCCTGACCCTCCCGGTCTGTTTGATGGTCACGTGTGGCCAATGTACCTAAAGCACAGGAGAGAAATGGAGAACAGCAACTTGAACATTGGTATGCTACAAGTGGGGTTTTATTTTTGTTTTATTGTCAGAATTATTTTTTAAAATGTACTTTTCATTTATTTGGCAATTAAATGTAATACACTTTAGATAAGAATTCTACATTGTACATTTTTCTCTTCAAACTCAGTATGGTATTCAAACATCTGACTAGACAAATTGTATATTGTAGAGTACCTGGACGGTTTGAAATCCAAAGAGGAGATCTACAACAAAGTGTATGAGGACATTCAGAACAACTTGCTAAATCGTTTATAGGTAAGAAAGCAAAGATTTTATGCTTCCTACAAAAGTTACACATTATTGTTTCAAATCCTTCTTTTCTACAGCTAGCATATTTAGCTTTTGTATATTTAATGCATAGGATGCCTGTTATTGTAGGTTTGGTAACTATTGGTAAACTGATGTCTAAACTAAACAAACTTGTCTAACAATACATTTGTTTCTTGCAGCAGGAAGATGCCTCCTCATCCCTGTACAGAATTTGTAAATAGTTCTAAGGATTTTTTTAATTTTTTTTTTTTTTTTTTTTTTTTTTTGTAAATGGAACAAAACAATGTTAACTTATCATTTTTGTTATCATCAATAGATGAGCGGTGTTGTGGAGTTTGTTTCTCATTAAAAAGTAGATTTGAAATGATACTATGTTAAACCCCGGTTTTGTACTGGACCATATTGCATTTGCAAATAAATGTATTCATTGATTTTAAGAAACCTCTGAAAATTGTCTTGGATTTTTGACACATGGTATATGCAGCTAACATAAAGTTTGTATTGAATGTCATAAGTGACATGATGCTAAGTCAAGCTTGAAGTTTAATTTCTGTAATATCACTGTCACATGTAGAGGTGTTCATATTGGTTTATAAATTATATAGGCAGGCAAAGAATTGTGTTCTAGTAGGAATACTTGTACCGGTTTCTTAGAATATAGTACTATTAAATTGTTGACATTATAGTGTACCTAGCTGAATTAAGCTATACAAATGTATAATGTCATTTCTTTATGAATTGATTTTATTAAAGTCCCACAGAACACTGAAGAGGTGCTGTCAAAGCCTCCTGATTTAAAACCACTGGGTGCAGAGCATGGTGTAGGGAGAGGAGTGCATGAAGCAGTTATCTGTCTTGAGTCATGGTAGCACTAGCTTCATATCTTTGCTTTAGGAAGTGTTTTCATTCTCATGTAACATCTGTGAACAGAGGCAAGTGGTTTTCATTCAGGGTGTCTACATTCTTTAAACATTAAAACTACTGGATTTTATATCTGAGGTTTTTCTTGTTAAACTTTCTAATATGAAAGAACACTCTTCATAGCTAACACACTGATTTGATGAGGACATTGCTCAGAGGTACAGTCCAAGCTGGCACGCACTGATAACGATGTTGACCACAGCCTCTTGTGTCAAGGACAAGATGGGTGATATATGGGCAGTTGTGGACTTAGTACAGCTCTGTCTCAAGTGGATCTAATTCAGATGACCTAAATGGTGTGAAGGTCAATAACTTAAGGTTATGGTTCCCTGAAATGCAGTATATAAAGAAGCCATGTGAACTAATAAGTTCAGCTAATTTTACTTATCTATTTTGGAATGAGAAAACTGTCTTCGTGGGCATTGTGATGCGAATTAGCCACCCTCACGTGCCTCAAGTAGATTCCTCAATAGGTCACAAGCTAACCACAAACTTTAGGCTATTAGCACTGGATTTGTCTCACACGAGGAACGTGCTCATATCCTATAACTTATCCAGTTGCACAGACGTTAGTGTGATCTTCAGCTCATCATTCCAACTCTAAATAAAGAACAGGTCAGGTAGGTGTATCTATTTTTAACGATCTTTGTTTCCAAAGTTGATGGGAGTCCAATATTGGAGGAGGACACACTGAGCTAGAGGTCCAACGAATGTTTGTGGAGCATAAAGTATGAGCGACCCCCCCATCTCTGATGACAGATAATCCTCAAACAATTGTTAATCCCTGCTTTCATTTCCTGTTCTGATGAATATATTTGCAAAAATAACCTCACTGTACCCGTATTTTTTTCTTTTGGTTTGTCATGAATTGCACATCTGTTGTGTGTGTGTGTCATGTAGAAATGGAGGGACAAGGTAATTGTTGTGACGCACTAACAGGTGGACGTGGACTACACCACAGTGGCCTCTCCTCCCAGTGCAAAAAATGACAGCAGTATGTTTGACGGATCTTAAAACCATGCTCCCTGTTCAGGGACAAACATGAACCAGAGAAAAGACTTGAATATAGATTATACTATTTGTCTAATTCTGTCATTAACGCAATTGTTACAAACAAACCCAAATAATTTTCAAACATTGTGTCTGCACATATTGTACAATCATCAACTCGTGCACATATAACCAAGCTCAAATTGAAACAGTGAAAACAAATCCAGTTTAAACATCTTTCCTGGAGAAACTTGGCCTCACTACTCATCAGCACCGTGGGCCTGTCTGAGGTTAGTAACATCGGGTATGTAATCTGGCAGAGAGCAGTGTTACACTGAGGATGTCTGCTGGTTTCCCATGTTGTGTTGGCAGTGCCAAGATGATTTTTCATACACAGTGTTTCTACGCACATGCAGAACATGTGAACTATAGGTGGGTTCATGTGAAAGAAATCATTTTGTACCTACTTTGATATCTTAAATACATTGTGTGATTACTGAAGGAGCACAAGGCCAGCAACTACTGTAATTAAGCACTGAAAAAGATCTTCAACCAAACAAAATCATCAAGCACTGAAACAAAGCAACAATTCTGCCAAGTATTTTTGATTTGTTATCATACAGCTGCGCTTTTCAAGGTCAAGAATAAACCTCCGCTTGTGATTTGGTTTCCACTTAAGTGCATAATAAGATATAGAATCGATGTTTTGGTTGTTTTTGATTTACGACCCTGTTCAGCGTGTGTTTATTATGGACAAGCTCTCACGTAGTTGTAGCATGTCATCTTAAGTTCACATTCAGACCCAGTGGTATAATGTAATATAGTACATTTGTCTTTTGTTTTGTCCTTTTTTACTATTATAGCCTTTACTATTATAGCCTCTACATCGTCCACTGTTTTCGCTAAAGCAGTGGTTAAAGAAGTATTTACTTCAGGAATAGTTGAAGGTGTCAGGTATCAGATGTGAGATATTAGGTGGTTTAAATCATGTAGTGACACTGGCTGAGAGATTTTAAGTGCTTACCCAATGAGATACCACCTGACACAGAGGAATGACACTCATTCAGAGTCAGCTTTCCAGAGCCAACTTGACCAGGACCCTGTAATTACCTTCCACAACTCTAACACAACTCTCACACACACAAACAATCTCCTACTTCTGTTTCTCACACTCTCTTATTGATACAGATTGCTGAAAGACTCATAAGTGTTTGCCAATTAATGTTGAATTATTGTTATGCTGGTATAGGAGCAGATAGAGGGGGGTTTATACCCTCTGGCCTCCTCTAATCCTTAGTGCTTGGCACTGCCTTTCTGGCTACCAGTTTGTCAGCACGTCCCTGTGGGCACAGTGGCTGTAGCAGAGGATGAATAAGATAAATGTGGGCAAAGGCAACTCACCTAGTTTAAGGCAACTGGCAACCTCTTCATCATGTGTAATGAGAATGGAGGCATATATTTTAGATGCCCAAATTAATTCCCAGATGCCTGTGACTGGACTTTAGTGAAGATGTTTTCTGTGCTTTGTATTGGGACTGTAAATTGGTTCTGCAGGAACTCAAAAGTATGCGCACTTGAAGAAAGTTTACTTCATGTTATTGTTTTTTTTATACAGAATTGACTTCACTCAACCGGCTCAACTTCTTTTGTGCAAACCAACGTGTTGGAAAGTTAATCATAGAATACACAACAGAGTTGATGTGAAGATCTCTGTAATATGTTTCATATTACACATGCTCCCATGTTGGAGGCTATTTTAAATAAAGGTTCTAAATGAATGATGTTAAATTTGACCTGACTTTGAAGTGTCACAACATAGGGAGGAGATATGAAGTGTATTCATCCCTGTGGCGATATGATAGACTTATTTGGGTGTTCCACCTCTTAAATATACGTTGTCTGATCTCATGCGAGTTTACAAATGAACACAGCTTTGACGAGTAGTCAAGTTCATAGTGGCTTTCGTTTGAACTAAAGAAAAAAGTTTATCTTGATCCCAAATTTCGCAGTATCACCCTGTAACCACCTCATCTCTGTCTTATCTTCATTCATGTTTAAATGCTGACACGTTACGTACTGGCACCAGCAAGACTTCAAATAGCTTTGAGTATCTCGCTGCACTTTGTGTGGGGACTCAGCGCCCCTGTGTGGTGAAGGGGTCATTGGGAATTCAACAGGTTGGATGCGGACTAATGTGGTGCTAAAGACTCCCAACATTGATCCATGTAGTAAACGCAGTGTGCCAAATATAAGCAAATAAAATGTCCTATAGATGGTAATGGACAATTTAACCGTTGGGCAACAGACTGTCATGTGACAATGTGGTCAACAATGCGCCCCCCCTACATCAATATTTCCACATGTGTCATCTTCATACACTGAAAGAGTCATGGAGCTCATATATAATCACTGGAGTTATGATAGATGAAGTTAATAAGTCCATGCTCTGTTGCAAGGTGTTCATGTGAAAGTGAGGTGGATATTTTGGAGAATTTCTCGTTCCTACCTTGTGACTCTTATAAATTTAAAATGCAAACTGCTGAAATAGTCATGTTATGACAAGAGACGGTGAGTGCAGCTACAGCGGATGATTGGATATATATATTTTTTTCCAGAAGCAACTCGCATTAAGCTGCGCTGTGCGCGACTGCGTGACGGAGGAAAGGCTTCTGAAAACACCTCCTTGCCACCCACGCCAGGTTCAAATGTTCGTATAGTTAATGTCTCACACTGAAGCTCTTCAGACACAGACAGCATTGCCTTAAGTCATGGGGAAGCTTGCGTTAACACTCTTTCTACTTGATGTTCTGGTGTATTTGGGAACCGGTCAACAGAATGTACATGTTGGACCGTGGAGACACCGGATTCAGTGGGAGAATAACGGCCAACTATACAGTTTACTGAGCACGGGGACTCAATACCGCTCACCTGCACACACCAGAAGACGCACCCAGCTCTTACTGACATCTAAAAACAGCCGAGTAAACTCTCCTGTTGCACTTAGTAGACCCACCAGATCCCGATCTGAAGATCTTGAGGATGCAAACAGAGCTCGTTCTCAACGAAACGAGCTCAATCAAATAGACACCTCGGTTCTTGGTGCTGATGCGGCTCAGTATTTACTCGCCTTGGGTCGACCTGGGACATCCAGTCAGTCCCTCCCGCGCATCGCCTCTGCCAGAGAGGTTGTGCGTTTGCAATATCGGTCACACCAGGCTTTGTCTAACGGCAGTACAGCCGCTTTCAACACTATCCAGGAGTTTTCCGGCAGCGGAGTCCCACGAGGAGGCCGGAGTACACCTGGAGAGGACCCTGGTGAGCAACAAGCCGTTGCCTCTCCGGTAAGATTGCCGGACTTGACTCAAAGCCGAGGCGGCGGCACGATGTCTGTAAACGCGTTATCAACAGTCCCAACACCTGTCACATCTGGATTCGACATTATGGCCGAGGATAGTGGGAATGCACGGAGAATCGGGCAGCAAACCAGTCTCGGTGATGCTCTCAGCGCACGCAGGGCGCACACACTCACCACACTTACACTGGAGTCAAATGTTTCTCCAACAGCGCTGCCCAGTAACGTTGTAGAAATACGCTTTCCTCGTTCAAGGCCTGGTACAACACGGACTGCCGACACGAGTGACCCACGAAATCCACACAGTATTCATCACAGGAACTCGGTTTTCTATAATATATACCCTGCAGACCGCAGAAATAGGATCGCTGCAGGCCTTCCAGGACCGGGCTACGGGACCAGGATCTTCCACAATGGTGAGGCGGACAGACAAGGCAAAGACACCTTCGGGTATAAAAAGTACAGATAGCAGCAGACCCACAGTTTCAGCCAGTTTAATACAGTGTTTGTTAATTAATAACAAGCCCCACACCAATGAAATTCAAAATAATCATCAAGGACAATCCATTTATGTGAAAAGTTCTGTGTGGAGCTTTGCTGAAGCACAGATGCCCCATAGTCATTTCCAAACACAAATATACCCGCACCCCTTTTTTTCTTAATGCACAGTTTAATGCATTTTTAATGAGAGTCCGAGTTAATGCCCCCTAATGACAAAACTAATGTCGCCAGTTCTAAAGCCTCTGAGAAAAATAAAATTAAATGGTTGATTGAGAGTCATTAGTACTTTGCCAGGAGTGATGGAAAAATTACCTCTTTAAGTTATGACAGAGCAATCTATCCAAAGTTGTCTATTTAATATTCTGCTCAAGTAGGTAGATTATGCTATTAAATTATTTAGTGCAGAATGCAGTTCGGTATGAAAACAACAAATAACATTATGCAGTTATATAATGTGCATAAACGATTCAAATTCACACATAGATCTTTTACTTTAACTGTACAGATACGGGTAAGATATATTAATGTCCACATCTTGACTTCACTTTTCACTTTATTAATTTATGTGTAATGCCCCAACTTTCTGGGAAGCTTCTAATGTGAAAACAAGTCGATGACCCAATGTTTGTGGTTGATTCATAGCACATTTCAGTGATTTATGGTTTGCTTTTCCGCAGGGCTGCCAGACTTAGTTCCTGATCCTTATTACATCCAAGCTGCCTCGTACATTCAGAGAATGCAGATGTATGCACTTCGCTGTGCTGCTGAGGAGAACTGTCTTTCCAGGTGCTCTTTTTTATTTGCCATTAAACTGTGTTCAGTCATCTGTGAGGAAAAAAACTTTTGATATCTGTTATTTTATTAATTTTTAAATCTACATAATGTTAAAGGAATCTTGACTGACATTTGAAATGCATTAGCACTTTACTGGGTAACAAATGATGTTTCTAGATGCAAAGGTCAATGGCTTATAAATGTATAAATAAATAAAAAATCCTCTGAGGTTGCCACATTAGGATGTGTGTTGGCCTCTGTCCCATCTGGAAGCCACAGCTGAGTGACAGAGTGGCTGGACATAAATCTGGCAACCGCCTGAGATTCTCCCCTCTGATCTGAGCAGCCAGTTTGCAGCCAATTTGCCAAATAAAATAAGCTCTGAAATGAATAGCAAAGGATTCCTGAGGTGAATGCAAAAACTACTGAGGCAAGACCAGAGACCACCTCTGTCACTTTGAGAGTAAATCACTAACGCCATTTCTGATGGTCAGAGGAGGCGAAAACAAGTATGATGTGTGGCGAAGTACATGCATGTAGCATGTTTAGTGTCACATAAAGGTGTGTTACAAGCCAAAACCAGCTGTGTGTGATCGACTCATAGTGAAGACACATTATGTTATCAGAGCTCACTCCTTTGCTGCTCAATTTTCTCTCAGGTCTGCTTATCATCCGAGTGTGAGTGACCTCGACTACAGAGTCCTACTTCGGTTCCCACAGCGAGTGAAGAATCAAGGAACAGCAGACTTCCTCCCAGTAAAGCCCAGACATGAGTGGGAATGGCACAGCTGTCACCAGTAAGTTCCCACATATACACGTGAATAAGCACACAACTCAAAACCTCTGTGAGACAATGAAAGGAACCAAAATAGTTGAAGGAAATCCAATATTTACACGCAATGTGCTAAATATTACACACTATTCCTTAAAATTGCAGCTTCAAACACAGTAGCAGCCTGAGCTTAAGTAGCTGGTTCTGAAGAAGAGCACAGTTATTAATCAGCCCCCATTAAGTGAAATAGATACAACTACCTTTTAATGCACATCAACTGATGAACAACAAATGGAAAGCAAAACATTTCTGAATTATATTTCTGACAATCTACCAGCCTGTCAAGTAGCTCTATATTGTCACAGTAAAATGTCCAGGTTGTTTTTTGTGCTCATCTGTGGACAATTAAACTATATTTTAGATGTGGGATATGAGCCAAATCATTTTGGCCTCAAACCATCAGTGTAGGCTGACAAAGACAAAACCAAAGTACTGTCCAGAATATAGCTGTGGTTGGTTACTGTAGTTCTATTTCTCCCTCTGCCCAGACACTATCACAGTATGGATGCCTTTAGTAACTACGACCTGCTGGATATCTCCACTGGACAGAAGGTTGCTGAGGGACACAAGGCCAGTTTCTGTCTGGAGGACACGTCATGTGACCCGGGGATACACCGACGCTTTGCCTGCACTGCACACACACAGGTTAGTCTGCACTGTTTATGATTTATTTCTTTTTTCCCTTTGATGCATGAGTCTGTTATTTTTATTTATTCTTGAGATATTATACGTAGGTTTGGCTGTTTAATTGTTTACATGTGACTGGATGATTTATTACTGTATTTGTAAGTTAGTGACATATTTAGACAAACTTTTCTCAGGGTCTTGGTCCTGGTTGCTACGATACGTATCATGCAAACATCGACTGCCAGTGGATCGACATCACTGATGTACCACCTGGAAACTACATGCTCAAAGTGGGTCTGCTTTAATCAGTAGGACATGATACAGAGCAGTAACAGATCAGCCACAATTGCAAATCGGATTTCTAATTCACATGAGCAGAATTGACAACTTTTAGTTTTTTTATAACTTAATTTGGTTATTTTCCAGGTGACAGTGAACCCCTCTCAGCTTGTCCAGGAGTCAGATTTTTCCAACAATGAGGTGCGGTGTGACATAAGGTACACAGGGAGCTACGTGCAGGCAAGAAACTGCCGAATTACTGTGTAAGTAAAAAATTTATGTCTTCTCCTTATAACTCAGATTGGGCAAAAAATAAAAGCTGACCAGTATTCTTTGTTTTGGCAGAAGCTGACCTGACTGACAACAAACATTTTCCTGCTCAAATATATATTTAATACATTGGTTTTGCTTTTAATGTATGGATGCTCTGTTGTGCAGCGGTTACCTGTTACAGTTACCTGTTATCTTACATTTGTTTGCATTTGTTAAATTTATTGTAGCTGCAGCTGTGCTGACAGATGTTTAGTCATCTTTTTTGTAATAATATGCATTTTCAGCAGATATTTAAGCTGCTAAATACAAAATGATTTTCGATTTCTATGATTATTGTTGTTATTATTATTATTATCATTGTTGTTGTTGCTATTATTATTATTATTGTATTAAAGTTTGTTTCTAAAATTTGCTATTATTTGAATAATCACCAGTGATGGAACAAATATTTTTCCATTTGATGTCATTCTACTGCCCATTTACAGCCTGTCTGTTCACTCCTGACGGTGGAGATGTAGATTTCTTAAATACTGGGAATAACACACCTTAGAGAAATGTGTGAAGTGATTCAACTTAGCACATTCATGTCTCTCGGAAATACCTGCAGCTTCACACCATGAGTCTGATGTTGCTGCATGTTTGTCAAGTTGAGTTATAGCAAATGATTGATTGGGAAAACATTTATTCACCTGGCAATAACTCCACATGCGGTGTTGGGGAACGTCTCACTCTATTTACACTTTGTCACCAGATTTATTAGGGACACTGTGTGAATGGTAGGTGGAAATGTGTAAATAAACAACACAGTCATTTTTTTTCAACAGCTCATTCGTTTTGCACTTTTTTGACAGGGCCGTTTGCTGCCCAGCACAAATACATGGCCTCATATTCTTCTAATGTCAAAAATATAGCATAAAAGGTTTTACTGTTTTTGCTATTTGTTACAGTGGCACATTCCTTTCTTATGATTAACATCACTACTGCAAAGAAAGCCTTGGTGACAAAAGGAAACAGTTCCAGGATGTTTGTTTGATGAATTTGCAGGCAATTAGGAGCTGAGGTCATGGAGGTTGTTCTCTCTACTGCTGTACCTCATCTGTTAGTTTACTCTGAATGCTCTCCTGTTTACACAGCCTGCCTTATAGCATCATACTGATGAGCACCATGCAACAGGGAACCACAGGGTAAAGCTACTTTGTCTGTTTTTTTGGCAGGTTTGCTGTTTTGTTTATGTTTGGTGTTTGCTGTAAAGAGTGGTTGGTGTTGACAATGTGATGTTTCTATTGGTTTTGCATTTTTATAAAGGCATGCAGAAAATTAAAAGAAACTCTTAAGGTTTCTGAAATGAGCGCCAGAGCACGCAGATAAACTGCGACTAAAACTGACCAGAAGAATATAGTTCTTCCACAATAACAGGAAGAAAATGTTCTGCAGCAGTACATTTGTTTCAAGTTATCAATACATTGGACAGTTTTATTCGGTTAGGTCCTAAATTCTGTATTCTATTTAACATTGACGTTTAGTGAAGAAATATTTATTGCTGGAACTGAACACCTGAACCATCTAACAATAGTATCCTGTAAGCTTATATAATTTTTAGGTGAAACCCTAAGTATTAAGTAACTTTATGCCAGAAAAAAAAATGTATGATTACTTTCCATTACTGCACTGATAAAGGTGAATGGTATTAGAGAGTATTAAAGTAATTAGCAATTAAATGAAAACTTCAGTGCACCACATTCTGAATATCCACATCACAATGGGCTGAATACCATTTTACAAAACCCCCAGATCTGATTAATCATCTTAACATGGCCTCTCTGTCAAGCCCACACCATCTTTGGTCAGGGAGACCTCGATGCAAGCCCCTGATGTGAATTTAAGTGTGACAGAGGGTCAAGGCAGAGACTCCTCCACTTCTCCAGGTGCTGTTTGCTCAAGGCAGGTCGACGTGCTAATCCCGCAGGGGCGTGCGGGACGGGCAGAGCTGAGATGGCGTGGAGGAGAGAAATTCCACAGATCCGCAGATGGCCAGGAAAACCTGACTGCAAACTGCTGACATCAGCAGCATCTTATCATGGGCTTAAGCGTCTGTGAGGCTCTGCCCAAAAGGCCCGACTGTCTGAGACGCCAGTCAACAAGAGCCAGAGCCAAGAGGCTAGACTGAAGTAACACGTGTGGTGGTCAGATTGTTTCTTTTGCACAAACTGACCCCTTCAACTTAATCACTCCTGTTGGTCCTCTTAAATCTGATTTCTTTTTAATTTTCAGAACTGAAGTCAAAGTATACGAAGGCTTTTCTTTATTCAGCATTTTCAAATAAAGTAGTCCCATAATTCTACACCTGCTTATTCTAGCACTTTACTAAAATGCACAGTTACAGAACATTAAACCTGCATTAATTGGTTTCTTTGGCCATGGGGCAAAGCAAATGAAGCTATAAAGACACTAGTGATGCATTATCACCATACAGAGCTGTTACAGTGAAACCAGTTCTTATTCACACATTTACATTTATTATGAGCTGTAGTTATGGCCAGTTTTTTATTGGTTCTATTTCATGTCCGCTAAGTCCTGAAGGAGTTGAGTGCTTTTAAGATATTGGGGTGTTTTGTTTGATTAAAACTGTTGTAAATTGTTGTGAAGTGATACGAGTGAAAAACAGTAAGGTAATGACCCAGAAAATCCAAACAATGTGCTGAAAGATGTTAAAATGCTTTACAGATGTTAAAGTCACTGTAGAACAAAGTGATAATTCACTGTGGGTTCAGCTCTGAAAGTGTCTTCTTTAACCTTCCATTCATCTATTATCTGTAACTGCTTATCCTTTTTGGGGTCACATGGGCCCTGGAGCCTATCCCAATAGGGTGAGAGGCAGTGTAAACCCTGGACAGGTCACCAGTCTATCTCAGGGGACAGACAGACAGAAAACCACTCATGCTGTCATTCTGTCAAATTCTTGAGGCTGGCCCTTGTTGCCCTGGTGATCATTGCTTTTCCTCCCTGCTCTGATTCTCTTCTGCCTCCTTCTCTCTCCTGGCTCTTAATCAGCCTCACGGTGTTCACCTGTTGGCTTCCTCATATAAACCCTATTCACCTGTTCCCCTCTGCTAGGTCATCTTCTTGCTGTTCCTGAGTGACCGGTCACTACTCCCAGACCAGTAAGCCATTGTATTGTCCCCAGAAAGTTCTTGTGTCTCTACCTTTACTCACCCTGTCTCTTATCCCCCCTCAGATCGCCCAACTCCCTCCCAGGCCATCTCCTCAGTGTACTCCCATCTGAACCACCACACATGCTGTCCCATCTGTTAAACATATCACCAAATAAACAGTAGTTTGCCTTCCTACCCCTCTGTGTTTTGGTCCTTTCTGGGTCAGAAAAATCCCTCCTTGATGAATTCACACATACAGGCAATTTAGAGTCACGCATTAACCTAACATGCATGTCTTTAGACTGTGGGAAGAAACTGGAGTACCCGGAGGAAACAAACGCCAGGAAAGGGAGATCATGCAAACTCCACCCAGAAAGACAAAGATAGTCGGGATGCAAACACACAACTTCCTAACTGTGTAGCAGCAGTGCTAACCACTCCACCACTGTGCTCTTCTTTAACCTCAAACATTTATAATTAAATCCATTGTTATCCATTGGGTTTTGATCAAAGCTTGCTCATGTGATATACGTTTATGATGATTCACATGCAGAAGAGTCTGTATACGGTTGAATAAGTGAATCTGACACTGTAATCTAGTGTTTACAAGCATTCGTATGAATTAATAATCAAATAAAAATGAACTAATCCTCCTATGTAACAATCACTTAAAGATGTAAAGTCATGGTTTTAATCAATCAGGTAGAAAGCCCACATAGCCAAATCAGATCTAAAGCAGCTGTTTGAAACTATGAAATATGTAAATTAACTTGTAACATAAATCTGTGTATATATAAAACCAGTGACACACTGAAGTGTTGACTTCGACTTTGCTTGACTTTAATGCTTGTAAAGTGTAGAATCTGAACTTGCATCACCAGGGAAATGATTTGTAGCCAACTCTGTGCTTATTTCCTGTTTCTCTGTCTGGATCTTTGGCCTGTATTTACTTTTTTGTTGAATTATTGGTTTAAAGCAAAGAAAGGAAGCTATTTGTGCATGCACAGCACAAATAACTGAATATTTTTCTCTCCTCTTGGTAATACAGACAGCCAAGTGTCTGACATCCTGAGAGAGGGAAAATGTTTACTTGGGCAGGACAGGGACTCCCTGACTCTGACAGTTTACACATCATTACAAATTTAACAGCTTTCCCTGTTTGAAATAGAAGAACATGTGCCTAATGACCCCTGCACTTTCCCTTGAGGAGCTGCAGTATAAATAATAAAATACTCAAGAGGTTGTGTGAATACACGCTCGTATTATTCCTGTTATTGTATTATGTTTGGGCTGGGAAGTGAGATTGGGCAGGAGGACAGTCAGGGTGAGACAAGGGGGCAGATGTGTCGTTCAACTAAAATCCTCCAGAGTTTTTTGCTGCGTTTGGTTCTCATTTGTTTTACAGGTTTTACACATGAGTGTCAGAGAGTGTTCAGGGGTCTCCTCTCATAGTGTAGCACCTGTCACGCTCTATGGCTCCACAGACATGTACACAAACACATTTGGGTCATGTACATAGTAGCAGACAGGAGACTGTTTGTCTATTTTGTAACACAAAATACTGTTTTACACAAGACTGATGTATATTAGAGCTGATGTTGTTACTTACATTTGCTTGCAGACTTGTGTGGTTTTGAGAGTATTTGTTTAAGTAGATGAATCTGTACTACCATTCTGTCCAATGGACCTGAATGCATAAAGCACTCATATCCAGAGCCAGTCATTCATTTAAGTTGTATTATGTTATTTCATACCTCAGAGGAGCAGAGCTTGGTATTTTGATGGTGCTTCATAAAAACAGCCTTGTGTTATGTTTTTTTTAAGAATGTGCACAAAGGGCATTTCCAAATCCATAGTAAATGGTCTGCACTTATATAGCACTTTTCTACCTATTGGCACTCAAAGTACTTTACACTGCTTCTTATTCACCCATTCACACACACATACACTCATACTCATACACCAATGGGGGAGCTGCTATGCAGCTAGCCAACACACAACTAAGTTGGGGTTCAGTGTCTTGCTCAAGGACACTTCAACATATGACTGGAGGAGGTGGGGACTGAACCAACAACTGTGAGATTGGTGGACAACTGCTCCCGCGCCACAGTCGCCCACACATAGTCCTCACCGCTACTAGACCATTTATTATCAGGTTTTATTCAAATATTTCATTTTTTGACAAACCACTATACACCCATTCTGTGTCATTCTGTATGCTTGTGTAGTTATCTGTGTTATCCAGCTAGGATATTGTTTGGGTTTAGGTAAGAGAGTTAGAGGTTGAATATTAAATCTGCTGAGTACAAATTTACTGTAATTTAAAAAACAAAACTTTGTGTACCACATCATCTAAAATGCAATTATGTATAAATATTATTGTAAATGTTGTCAGTATTGTTAAGCATTAATTCACCTATGTTAAATTGTATATGTATTAGTATCAAAATATACTCAAAATACCACAAGTAAAATGACTTAATATGTAAGATGGCCAAATTTAGAATTACACAAATTGTTGAATTATAATTATCAACCCCATTATGTAGCTATTTTGTGTACTACATGGTAGTTTAGTCTAGAATAACAGGTTATATAGGTGATTTTGTCACTTCCAAGGTGTCTGACTTTTACGGGACTGATCTAACATAAAAAACAGCTTTAAAATATACCTTAGCCCACTGAAGCAGCGCTGCACAGTGTGGCCAGGGAAGGTAACGTTACAATAATGTTGCAGTACAAGAATAACAAATAATTATATGTACAGGATGTATACGAATAAATTAGTATGATTTAAAAGCTGAAAAAAGAGCTTTTTTGCTTTTCAGTTTGCTTGCTATGTCAGTGTGCGTGACGACTATCACAAGCGACCGCACACCTGGTTGCCAGGGCTGCCACTCACAGCGAATCACCAGCACACTTCAGCAGAGGAAAACATGGCCAGTCTAACGAAGATTTGTGTTTTTAACTCGGCATTTCTGCTTGTATTCGTGTTGATTTCAGTAGTTGTCCCCAGTGATGCTTCGACTGATCGGACGAAGACAGTGGAGTTCAACGTTAAACCGGGAGGAGTTGTGCACACTTTCACAGAAGGGATTGTAAGTGCTAATTGTTCTTACTTTAAACTGCAACTTTCTTATTTATCAACCATTAGTTGACACACATCTACCGGTAGAATCTTATCGTGTAACATTTACAGTCCTCTGTTTGAATGTAACGTTGGTCTACATTACCGAGTGTTCTGCTGTAAATGTCTCCATTGTTATTGAATAGTTATTAGTTGAGAGAACAGTAAAAGAATTAAACACGCAATTATTTATTTTTTTACTGTGTGAGAGGGGGAGCTACTTCATTTATTAAAGAGTGTTCATTAAACATTTTGATATGTCTAGAATTTTAAAGTGGAAAAACTACATTCCGCTGGTCAGTTTTAGTCGCAGTGTGATGACGACACAGCCTGTGAGATGCTGACACGTCGTTGCCACCACGGGAACAGGGATTGGCTGACAATTGGCTCTGTTCAAAAATCACGTTTGAGCCTATGACTTTGTGATTATTATATCTTAAAATAAAATAAATTAATCATATATTAATAAAAATAAACTAAAATATTAATAATCAAAAAATGTCTTTAAGAACACATTATGTATATACAAAATAAAAACATAACAATACAGATAATTCCCCCTAAGGAGCATTGCATACACAAACACACACCAACATACATTAAAACAATTACAAGTAATACAGTTTTAACTTCTGTCATATAAATTTGTGTTTTTAACATGCTAGTATTAAGGTGTAGAGCAATGGTCTTTCCAGTTCAGAGATGGTATGAGTAACTCTTAAACTTTCAAAACCAGTTCCTTCTGATCTAATTTCATGTTTGTGAGCTCTGATCTCAACCAGGGATGTGCTTCACAAAAATGTGCAATAAACATAAAAATTTGATCATATTAAATTTGGTGTGACCACCCTTTATAAAATCATTTATAACAACACCAACTCTTCTTTTCTTTTAAAGGCAGTTCGCAGGTTAATTCTCCTAAGCACATTGTAAAACTAACAAAAAGCCACAGCTCTTCGTAATGTTATGAATTTGTCTGTCCAATATCACAATGCTGATATCTGTATGATGCATGATTCTTGTTTCAGAAGATAGTTCCTAATGACTCAGGCTATATGTTTGCAGTCATTGCCATGCTGCAAATAATTTCTAAAAATAGTAGAAGTTGTTATTCCCTATAGCTTGAACACCAACTAAGATCAATGTTTCCCTGTCTTATTACAGAGTGAGTACAAATGCTCATTTACTTATGCTTCACAAGGGGGAACCAATGAGGTGAGTTCCTCTCTCTCTCTGTCAGTCTGTTATTGCATTTTAATTTAAGCTGGTTTTAAGCAAAACTATTATTCTGTTTTTGTGCCAAACAGCAATGGCTGATGAGTGTGGGCCTGAGTGACGATGACAAGCTGTTTTCCTGCTCTGTGTGGAGGTTAGACACACACACACACACACACACACACACACACACACACACACACACACACACACACACACACACACACACACACACACACACACACACACACACACACACACACACACAACTCGCTCACTCTGTAAGCCTGATGTTCCAAAAGTTTTAATGTTTTCATGTTTGACTCTAAATGGGTGAGTGAATGCAAATGACCGAAAGCTGATAACAAAAATTTATTTTTCATTTCTGCAGACCTCAGGGAAAATCATACCTGTTTTTCACTCAGTTCAAAGCTGAAATGAAGGGAACCAAAATTGAATATGCCAACGCATATGTAAGTATTAAGGAACATGACCCTCTCAACTGTTATATGCAATTGTTGTCCATCTTGTTCTTGTTTTTATGTTGCGAACTGATGTTAGTCTGCAACAGTGATTGCCAGTTTGACTGTTGGCAGCTTACCATCAGTCCTAGTGTCATTTGGGCAAATTGTGTTTTTTTTCTTCCAACTGCAGCTGAGTTCAATGTAACAAAATATAGGGATTAAGGAAACTATAAAATCATACAAGATGACTTGTGTATTAGTCAGTTACAGGTTAGTCTTCTTTTCCTCTTGGCTGTTCCCTTTCAGGGGTCGCCATAGCGAATCATCTTCCTCCATCTAACCCTGTCCTCTGCATCCTCTTCTCTCACACCAACTAACTTCATGTCCTCTCTCACTACATCCATAAATCTCCATTGAGGTGTCCAAACCACCTCAATCTGTCCTCTCTGACTTTATCCCCGAAACATCTAACATGAGCTGTCCCTCTGATGTCCTCATTCCTGATCCTTTCCATCCTCGTCACTCCCAAAAATAACCTCAACATCTTAAGCTCTGCTACCTCCAGCTCTGGCTCCTGTCTTTTTTTCAGTGCTACTGTCTCTAAGCCGAACAACATCGCTGGTCTCACCACCATCTTGAACACATTTCCTTTCATTCTCGCTGATACTCTTTTATCACACAACACACCTGACACTTTTCACCACCCATTCCAACCTGCTTCACCTCTTCACCTCTTTTTCACACTTTCTGTTGCTCTGAACCGTTGACCCTAAGTACTTAAAGTCCTGCACCTTTTTCACCTCGCTACATATCACAAAGTCCTCTGCAAACATCATAGTCCACAGAAATTCCTGTCTAACCTCATCTGTCAGCCTCCCATAACCAGAGCAAAAGAGAAGGGGCTCAGAGCCAATCCTTGCTGCAGACCCACCTCCACCTTGAGCTCCTCTATCAAACCCACAGCACACTTCACCACGGTCTTACAGCTCTCATACATGTCCTGCACCACTCTAACATACTTCTCTGCCAATCCAGACGTCCTCATACAATACCAAAGCTCCTTTCTCTGCACCCTGTCACACACTTTCTCTAAATCTATGAAGACACAATGCAACTCCCTATGACCTTCTCTGCATCTGTTGTCTCTTTCTAGGCATGTAACCATATTGCTGCTCACAAATGCTCTCTGCCCGGAGCCTAGCTTCCACTACTCTTTCCCACGGCCTCATTGTTTGGCTCATTAACTTTATTCCTCTGTAGTTGCCACAGCTCTGCACATCTCCCTTGTTCTTAAAAATCAGCACCGGTACACTTCTCCTCCAGTCCTCGGATATCCTCTCACTCTCCATGACTCCCTATTTAAACAAACTAGTCAGAAACTCTACTGCCACCTCTCCTAGACACTTCCATACCTCCACAGGTATGTTGTCAGGACCAACTGTCTTTCCACTCTTCATCCTCTTCATCGCCCTCCTCACTTCACTCTTACTAATCTTTGCTACTTCCTGCTCCACACCAGTCACATCTTCTACTCTTTGTTCCATTTCGTTTTCCTCATTCATCAACTCTTCAAAGCTCTCCTTCCATCTTCCCATCACATTCCTGGCACCTTTCAATACATGTCCATCCTTATCTTTAATCACCCTAACCTCCTGCACATCCTTCCTATCTCTATCTCTATCTCTCTGCCTCGCCTCTCGAATACAAATCCACTTCTCCCTCCTTAGTGTCCAACCTAACATACAAGTCCTCTTATGCTCTTTGTTTGGCCTTTGCCACCTCAACCTTCACTTTACGCTGCATCTTCCTGTACTCCTGCCTACTCTCTTCAGTCCTCTCAGTGTCCCACTTCTTCTCAACTGACCTCTTTCTCAGTATAAATTCCTGAAATTCCTCGTTCCACCACCTGCGTTCCACTTTCTTCTTTCCTGATGACACACCGAGTACCATTCTACCTGCGTCCCTGATCACTGTAGCTGTAGTGGTCCAGTCACCTGTCTCAGCTCCTGACTGAAAGCTACACAACATTATTCCTTTATCAACATCCACCACTTAGTCCTCTGTTCTGCCTTAGCCTTCTTCATCTTCCTTACCACCAGAGTCATTTTACACACAACTATCCTGTGTTGTCTGGCTACACTCTCCCCTACCAATATTTTGCAGTCACTAATCTCTTTCAGATTACAACATCTACACAAGATGCAGTCCACCTTTGTGGAGTGTTTCTACCTCTGCTCTTATATGTTCCCTATGTTCCTGTAAACACTTTCTTCTGGAAGAAAGTGTTTACTACAGCCATTTTACATTTAGTCTAACACCATCTGTCCTTCTGTGTTACTGTCCTGGAGATCAAACCTGCCAATCACATTCTCATCACCTCTGTTCTCTTAATCAACATGTCCATTGAAATCTCTTAAATGCTGAATGGTCTGCACTTATATAGCCCTTTTCTACCTATTGGCACTCAAAGCACTTTACACTGCTCCTCATTCACCCATTCGCACTCACACTCATACACTGATGTGGCAGCTGCATCAGCTCACCGGGAGCAACAAAGTTGGGGTTCAGTGTCTTGCTCAAGGACGCTTCAACATGTTACCGGAGGAGCCGGGTTTGAACCAACAACTGTGAGATTGTTGGACAACCCCCCCAGAACATTCCTCACAAACTCTCCCTCTTTCAGGGTAAGTCTTACTCCATTTCTCTTCCTATCTGACCCATAATAAAACAGCTTGAACCATGCTCCTAAGCTTTGAGCCTTACTACCTTTCCATCTGGTCTCCTGGACACACAGTATATCCACTTTCCTTCTCTACATCATCTCAATCAACTCTCTAGTCATAGTCCCAACATTCAAGTCCCTACTGTCAGTCCTACACTCTTGGCTTTCCTCCTCTCTCTTTGCCTACAAATACGCCTTCCTCCTCTCATACTTCGACCAATAGTAGCCCAATTTCCACTGGCACCCTATAGGTCAACAGCACCGGTGGCAGTCGTCGTTAACCGGCCTGCGACCAGTATTGAAGTCTCGATTTGCATGTTTAGTTTAGCATGTGTTTTATGTCAGATGCCCTTTCTTACACAACCCTCTGCATTTATCCAGACTTGGGAATGGCTTAAGAAGATACTGGATTGTGCCCCCTTGCAGTTGAATTAGTCAGTTACAGCTTGGTATTGTTGTGAAATTTTCAGTTTGAGATGCAACTTTATTGTTATTTAGATTTATTTAGTTGTATAATAAAAAGAGTTACGTTGGGAACTTTATTAAACTTAAACATGACAAAAAGAAATTCTTGTCATGTTTAAGTTTAGAAATCTTTAACACGTAAAATACTCTTCTTCTAGCTAATTTAAAATGAAAACCGCACTTTCAGTGCAAGTTCTTTAAAATATCACAGTAACCAATTCACTGTTATGTAGTTAACCTAAAAAAACCAAAAAAAAAACCCAAAATCAATAGTTTTTGGTGTTGTAATTTGTTGAAAGCCCTGGACATGCACAGTATAGTTACAATACTGTTGGTGCAATGGATGATAAACCACTTCCTCAGCTTTTCTCCTGCTGAGTGATTAGATGGAGTATAGCATGTGTTGGACAGAAAGCTCTCAGGACTTTACTACCTAACAAAGATTAAACTGTAGTAAAGGTTTTTTCTTGATACTACTTTGCTGTTTCAGGCCTCCTGTCAGTGCAGAGATGAAAGCTTTTTGGTGTGAGCCCGTCATTTTAGAGGGTACAATTTACAGTGTCTGCACAAATGTCAAAAAATCAAGTCAAAAATATTGTTGACAAATATTTTTGCATAGCCGGCAAGTGAAAACCATGCACCTATGTACCAGCAATACATCAAATACATTTGTCAAGCTAAAGCATTACATTATAGGGAGATTTTTCTGCCTTGCTGTTTACTTTTTAAACTCCATAGCTGTGAGATAGAAACCACTTTCATTGTGTTATATTGGGATCTGATACAGGAAAATGTGCATCACCTGTAATGACACAATTGGTTTGCCACTGTTGGCCTCGGAGTATGCATGCAGCATTTATGTATAAATCCGGTTGGGGTGAATATCAGCACAGCTGCACCTTACTGTTCATCAGATAATTTATTATTTATTTTTGTAATAAGCAATTGGTTGACAGGTTAAGAAAATTTTTGTAGCTCTCGAATCTGTCGACTGACCGACTTCATTGCTTAAGCACAGTAGCCAGTTGGAAAAAGGGGGTGAGAGTTGTCAGTCCTAATACAGATACAGTTTGAGTCTGTCTTTTGCACAATGCCCTCCACTAATACTTATGTCTCCATGGAAACCCGTCACATGCTGCTGTACATTTTTAGATCCATTGTCCTTTAACGGCAATTTGAGCTACATCCCAAATAGTTGCAACTCTGACAAACTAACACAGGCAGAAACAGTCAAAGTAAAAACTTTATTTCTCCTGGAAGTCAAATTTTGCATCATCATTTCTTTGCTCATAATGTTTCATGGAAGGTTAATGTCTGGCCGAGTCACTTAGTGGAGGTCTTCTGTGTTTTCTATGTCTGATGTGGTTGTCGGTGAAGTGAAGCAACACCTTGATACACTTCCTTCCCCCAGCAAGGGCAGTCCTAACACTCTGTCATTAGTGAGAGCATGTGTTTCCTCCTCATTCTCTGCCTCCATTTCTGTGATCTGCAAGTAGAAGACAAACATGAAGAAAATAACTCCACTCAATGATGGGACAAAAATAACCACATACACACAAACAAATGCACCTGCCACCCACACACAGCATCTACTTGACCTTGTTGTCACATCCTCCTACCTCCCTGGCCCATCTGTTGTAAAAAAATTGTCATCTCTTGTGCCGCCTCTCATCCTGTTTTGTTTATTTTTGTCTCTTTCTCCTTGTTTATTCTCCTTTCCTCCTCCACTTCACCACTACTGCGGTATTTGTCTCCAGTCACAGACAGCGGCAGGAGGACAGAGTGACGTGCCTTTGAAGCGGGAGGAAATCACCATAGGAGACTCAACAGGTGAGAAACTGATTGTATTTCTAAGTATTCAATCAACTCCCTCTGCATGTCATGTCAATCTCCCTCTTTCTATGCCTCCCTCCCTCTTGCCGTCACGTTGCGACTTCCCTGCTGATTTCCCTCTAAAGCATATGCTCCAGCTATGAGTGGGTTGCCATTTGTCCCTGTAGCATTTTTTGTTGTTATTCAGTTTCTGCACAAATCCCCACTGTGGCTTCAGTTCCAGACTGTGATTAGCACGATTTGACAAGTCTCACCAAATAGCAATTTACTGTAGCTGTCATTTTTAGCAGTTTACACACCACAGTACAGAAGCTTACAGACCCCAACTATCAGAGACTTAAGGGTAATCTCATCTCTGGATACACCTCTAGTCATAATTTATAGGGATAAACTCCTCAACAGCACTTGCAAAGTACATAAATGAACTCACTTATACACTAAGTCACCTTCAAAACAAAAATATGTTTAAGCTCAGTAGGGGCAGAGCTCAGTAGGTAGCTCAGTTGGTAAGACATTCGTCCACGGACCACAGGGTCAGTGGTTTGATCCCCGGTCCCGGCTATATGTCGAAGTGTCTCTGGGCAGGACACTGAACCCCTAACAGCCCATTCCCATCCCCAGCTGTGCAGTGCCGGTCCAAGCACGGTAGAAATTGGGGAGGGTTGCGTCAGGAAGGGCATCCGGCGTAAAAACTGTGCCAAATCAACATGCGGGCAAAGATCTGCTGTGGCTACCCTGAAATCACGGGATATGCCGAAAAGGACAAAAAGAAACCAAAAAAAAGGCTACAAATTTGCCACAACACCAAGCTGTTGACAAACCAGTTCTGAATATGCAAATCAGCAAATCCCTATAAATATGCAAATCAGCACCACCCATGAGAGAGAGAGATGTACCAGCAGATAAAGACTCATGGGTAGTGCCACCTTCAGGAAAAGAGTAATAGAGAAATGGTTGTTGCTGAACTAAACAAGGAAATAGCTAAACCCCATAACCTCGTAAAACCCACAAAGTAATGTTTCTGCGTATGTGTATGGGTCAAACAAACAACCCCCAGGCCTTTAAGGAATTGGTATGCTGGCAGTATTCTTATGCTAGGTTAACCATGTCTATGAACCTCTTTTTTTATCTCAAAAATGCTGAATTATTCAATTTCAGAAATTGGGCATTAGACTGGTGTTGTTGGACTCAGTAATCACCTGTTCAAAGCTAATCGGTTCTTCTAATAAACAGATGTATATGAATTAATGCAGTAACACCCATATTCAAATTCATGCTCAGCTTACATTACTATATCCGACAAATTTCATGTTTTTTTTCATGGAATAAAACAACTGGTTAGGACTTCCTGCCACTTTCATCTAAAATAATCTGAACACAATATTAGCAGAATGAACACAAAGGCCGTCCTTATTCAGCAAAATATATGCGCTAGTGAACAAAACTATTATATTTTTTTGGGTGAGTAAACGCACAAACAGCAGGTTTAATGAGGAAACAAAGGCAGTTGTACTGCTGTAGCTGTAGCACTTGTTGCCTCCAGGTGGCATAAGTGTCAAAACTGCAGCAGCTGTAGATTGTGCACATTGATGTCTTCAGCCCTCATTTCCTACTGCTGTTACTATTCTTGCCAATATGCACTGCAGGTTCGACTGGACTGCAGGTTTGAAGCTACGACCACTGCAGCTCTCTGTTTAGATGATGTGCTGGTTTCACGTGCATCAGTCACACTGTGTTTTGCTTTTTAACAGTCTGTGAATGTAATTTTCTTTCCCGTCTCATCTGTAGTGACCCATACTGATGGAAAGTTCAACGCCCAGCTATCCAAACTGACTGTGATTGGACGGACAAGACACGATGAGCTGTAATTCGTCTGAAGCTTGATTCGGCTTTGGTCATGTTTTGACCAATCGGAGCAACTTGCTGAGCTCTGAGTCTGGACTCTGTATGGTTCAGCTCACTTAATGAAGGATGGATACTGATATATCAGTACATAGATTACCTGGTACCTTCTTAGCACAATGGATTTATGATACGTGGGACAAAAAGAAAAAAACAGTAAAGTATCCTTTTTTTGTTACATCATGTCCTAATTAAAATTCTGCCATATGATAAAGTGCTTCCATATTTTTTTCTATTCTGATCCTGTAACATCTACAGTATAAATCTTCTCTGATCCACTCAGGTTGTATATGAATATATAGTGGGTTTGTGTCTTGGGTCCTGTAAAGTATAGACAACATTATTGGAGTAGAAAGGGATTTCTCTATGTTTAATCCTGTAAGGACAGTGAGTAATGCCTGATATTGTCATCATAAACACACAAATGATCACATTTTTCTCAGTGTCATTCTGCTTTCAGCTACGGCTTAGCTGAATGCCTCGGTCTCTGTCTTTATCTCTCTGTCTGTTTATCTGTTCCAGATAACTAAGCATCACATTTGATCCCCCCCATATCACGAATCAGTACTATTTGTGATAAGTTTCTTTTCCTTGGCCATAAGCGATACTTGTAATAGAGCAGATGGCAGTTTCATCACATAGTATTAAGAGAAGGATATACAGAATTTCCTTCAGTTTTTGGACAAACTGTATTAAAAGTTTTGATAAAGTCTCTCAAATTAAAGAAAAAGAAGGAAAGTGTGTAACTCACTCTGTCTCAAAACATATTTATCCTTCTGTGTGCACAAAAAAACGCACACCAAAAAATCTTATTGGCATGTTCGATAAAAGACTAAGATAAAAAGAATCATTGTTTAGGACACTTGGGGGGCTCAGGAAAGAAGAAAAAAATGACATTTATTAAAAATTACACTTTCATTGCAAACCTGTAGCTGGTACTGCACTGTCACAAACCTTATTTTGTCCGATTTCCGGTTTAATTTTAGGTTCAGTAAACTTTCAATTACATCATATAAAAATGTTATGAAAAAAATTAAAACGTAGTGCGTGCATGCAGACATTTGGCTGGTAGACAATATGGTTCGAGATGCAGCGACATTCCTCAACCCTTTTTGAACCTTTTGTTTCATCCTTCACTGGCACATGTGTGGATCAGGCAGGATATAGTGCAGGTTTCAGAAGTACGTCATTATTATACGTCCTCTTTTCTCTGCCGGCTTGTGTAGCAAGCAGGATTGCATTTATCTTCCTTCCATTGATCCAGCCCTCCTCGATCCACACAAGTGTCCAGAGGATGAGTTGTGAGAATTGATTTCAGATTGGAGGATTGTGCTGATTCGATTTTGTGGTCGGATTATTTTCAGATTACTCTCTGCAGCTTTTTTACCTTTGGTTTGGTTTCTGTTTGGTTTCTCTCATCTGTCTGATCCTCTGGAATTGAGGAAATTCTCCACAGAGATGTTATGTATCCCCCTGTCACCACTGAGAATCCCTCTGGGGTCACACCAGGAAATAATCACATCCAGATCCTGACCCAGGAAAAAAAAAACATGATGTTATTTATTTTATACGTGTTTCCTTTTTCTACTTGATGATTATTCTGATTCATGATGAAATATGATGGATGTTTCAATAAAGACGTTGTCACTGTTCTGGCGATAACTATGCTTTTTTATCTTGTTGTGTCAGTCATGATCTCCCACAGCCTCATTAGAGGGCAAACATAAGAAGACGGGGAAATTTGAGTGCCAGCATAGAGGCATTTAATATTCTAAGCACCGTCGGGACACAGCGAACATGGTGGAGAGCATTTTTATGCCCCGTCACATCTGACTAATATAATTTTAGTCCCATCACTAATTTATTCCTAATTTAAAGTCCTCTTGTTTGCTTAAATTAATATGAGATTATTAAAATAGGCATTATTAAAAAAATTACTTTAAAATGTATTCTGTAAATGTACTAAATTAACATATAATGTCCTTGGATAAATGATGAAATGAGCTGAGATAAAGAGCTTCCATTATTTCTCCTTAATTTCTTGAATAGAAAGACTTTGCAGAGAGGATGTATTAAAACCAGAGGCACATAGGAGAATGTAAACACATGTATAAGACAAAAAAGTGTTGATTATAATTTTCATCATTGTTTGTAATTCTATGATTCAAGAAATACCCACAAACTGTCTTTTAATGCAAAATATAGACTGTAACTGTATGTCACATCTCAATTTCATGCAAAGAGAATCTGTTGTATAGTAGCACTTTGGCAGAACTGAGTTTCAACAAGATCATAACAAACAGTGCCAGGAAACTCCCACAGACTCTGCTACTTGTAATTAAAGCATTTTATAGCAAAGCTGTGACTATTTCAAAATATAATTTCCTGTTTTTTTCTACTTTTTTTTGGCCTTGTGGAAAAAACGTGGATACTTTGTTCTCAAGATGGTTGTTCCATTGAGTAATATGTCTCTGTAGCACAATAAGTCTTTGTTTATCATTACTTCACTCTGTCTCTGAGACTCAGAGCTGCCTTTATGCTGTTATTCAAGGCCTGAACATGTAAAACTATTGTTTATCATCTAGGCCCACAAGAGATGTTTACTCTACATCCTATAATAAACAATCAGAAAATATAGAAAGTCCAGACCATGGCTCAGATTATAATTACATGCATTTAGGAGCTTTGAACAGAAACTTCTTTAGTCATGCGAAATGCAGATAACTGTTCACCATGTTGGCTCAGCTAGAAGTAGCTCAACAATTGTTGAAATAACTGTTGAATAAAATTATATACAGATGCTCATGGTGCCCACAGGAAGAATCCTGATGCTCTAGTGATTCCATGACTTTCCCAATAGTGTAATGGTTCCTAAACTTGTGACTCACGTTATAAATACCAGAAACATGTAAACCTGTTAGTACAGCAGCGTTAACCTACTTGTACATATTGTTTGTACTGAGAGAGAGTACTGTGTTTTTTTTATCTTTTTAAAAGATTTATTTACAGTTAGAAGTATAGAGAATAACCCAGATACCAGATGGCACTAAAGTACCATAACAAATGAGTAATCAATTTGCTGTGCCTTATTGATTTGATCATTCCATTTCCTCTGTAACACACACCTTCCCTCTACTTCTCTCTTTTGCATCTAATGACATTTGGAGGGGAACAGATGGAAATTGTGACCTGGTGGGTCAAGTGATAGGCAGCATAGGAGATGAGATTTTTGTAACACCAGCAGCCCAGTCAAGGATACAACGAATGGCCAGCTGCCCCTTGTCTCCCCTGATGCGCGCCCCAGTGCTAGGGTGCTGACCCACTCAGCACAGAATGGACTCAGCCTGTTCACTTCTTATTTGGCCTTTCTTCTCGTCATAAGTTTCTCATAAGATGAAACCTTTTCTGTCTCCACATCTATCACAGATCTCTGGTCTCACTTTCTGTTCACTTTTCACACTGCTGAGCCAAAGTAGACTGAGCTGCACTGAGTTCTCATTATACAATCACGACTCCTGACAGCAATTATCTAACCCAGACAAAATACATGTGAGTGGACTTGTTTTGCTGCATGGGGTGAAGTGCATCAGTTCTTACCTTGTCTTTTCATCTTGCGATAATTATACTTTCCCACATATTCCTATATAATTAGGCCTTCTCTTTTGCCCTTTAACGGTGCAGTCTGTGGGAGTCTGAGAGCTTGGGAGCAAAGTGAGCATCTGTAATAGAAGCTCTTGTTACCGGAGCAGTAACCCAGACAGATGTTGTAATGCCCTGTGTATGTTCACTGTATGTACTCAAGAGATTTATCTAAAAGGTGAGAGGGGAAAGGAGGACTGCATTGCCAACCTGTTCTTACTGACATACTCACCCAAGTTTCCTCTACATCCTGTCACCTTGGAAACTTGTTCTAAGCTCAACTTGGCGAGCCTTAAATCACTCTCCGCTCTTGCAGTCTCGTGGCTGGTGCTGTGAATGTGGCTCTGTTTCGATCGGCCTCCCCCCTGCCTCATTGTCTCACACGGTAGTTGAGAGCAGCCTTCTCTTCTCTGGATAAGGAGGAGCTTTCCGGGGCTCCTTCAATTTTTTTGTGTGCTCAGAGAGTCTGTGGTGGGGGTAAGGTGGTGGTTTGCGACCTCTGTGGCCTTGTTTTGAAGGTGGTTTAGCTTTATCTGCAGTGGTTGTGCACAACTTTGGAATTGCACCAACAGACCCTATTGGGGACGCTTGCCTCTCTCTCTCAGCGTTGGACACAGTTTGAGTTTCTATGTCGGTGGGTGGGCAGCTGGCAGACGGAGGCTTGGTTGAAGGGAAGAGTGGGCCAGCAGATGGATGGTGGCTTCGTGGGGTCTGATAAGACCCGACTTTGGTCTCTATAATGACAGAAGGACTAAGGGCTGGAGGTGGGTGAGGCTTTGGAGGCAGAGGGGAGGGAGGAGAGATGGGGCTGAGCCTGATGGAGGAGGAAGACGCAGAAGAGTGAGGCTGAGAGCCAGGACTGCTGGGGGGCTGGAGCTTTACTGTTAGAGGGGAGAGACCAGGAGTGGGAGGACGAGTAGGAAGGCTTCTTTGGGGAGACAAAGTAAAGTCATGGGTGGTGAGGTTCTGAAGTTGAGGTGAGTTGAATAAAGTGAGTGTCTTTTTGTGAGGCCTGGAGGAAGAACCAATACTACAGGTGAACCGAAGAGTTCGGCTCCTCTCTGATGAAAACCCAGAGCTCAGTGGACACAGCTGCACACTATGCTGACCTCCTCTGAGTGTGTTGGATGAGTCTGTGGCTCCTGGCTGCTCTTTAGGTTCTGAAGGCCTGTGGACGGTGCTCCCCACTGTCAACTCGCTGGAGCTGGATCCTGAACTGGAGCTGCTGTTACTGGGAGGCCTTGTGCTGTTGTCTCCTCTGGTCCCCTGATGCTCCTCCTCATTCAGATCAATAGACGAGGTTAGATAGTCAATCTGCTGCACCACCTATAAAACACACACAAGGATGAAGAAATTAATATGGTGACCAATGTAGCACCCTCTCAGATAAACAATATATTCCATTTACAACAATGTTACAAAAAAATTTAAATAACATTAAAGAAATGTTCACATCTGAGAAGCTAGGACCAGAGAATACTTGATATCTCTTCATTCTAAATAAGCCGCTCTATTATGAAAGTTAAAGACAATACATTTTTAGATGATTTCTTTCATCTAAAACTGGCTGATCTTAATAGTAAAAAGAGCAGAGTTTTCTTCGAGCTGGAGACATAACAGTTTGAGAAAAACTCTTAATAACATTAAAAAACTGGTACTTTATCCTTTGCATAATATGGACATCTTAAATTATACCGTTTTAGATAATTCATTTTTCAGCATCTGTATGCATTTATAATTTACAGCATTTCAGAAGTGAACCCCCACCAGATATATAGCTCTAAACCCTAAGCTAAGTATGTCACGTGAGCTTGTACCACTTGGTGCAAAAATGTTTATCTCTGCCTAGAAAGGAGGATATTACTGTTGTGGGAAATGTGTAAAGTGAATGCAGGTTCATTTCCCTTCTGCTAATTCTCTAAATGGTACAAGCACAGTATAAAAGATGCTATAAAAAATGCATACGTTTGGATGCATGTATTGAAATGCCTGCAACGGCTGTGATGTGAAGTGTCTACACAGCACACACAAACACACACACACATAAATGCTTGTAATAAACACACAATCATGTACGTGGACACATACATACTTACAATGACAAAGGCTAAAGAGATTGGAGAAAATTACACTGGGGAAAATGTTTGACCCATCTCTCCACCTGCTCTATGTGCACAGATAAATCCTCAGCCCCCGCTGGAACAGATAAATTATTGTTTTGTTCTCTGTGTTCAACAACATCATTGCTGATGTCATGAGATGGTTTGAATTGTTTTGTTTTTTTTATGCTGTAGCTTTTTGGGCGAGGCATTTCACATTACTTTGAAATACAGTGTGTATGTGCACATTGAGTGGCTCTGGGCAGGTGCTGCTTGATAATGTCAGGAATCAGAGGAGATAAAAGAGCAGAGGACTCTGGTTTTTATCTCCTGCTCCCAAGAGTGTTTATTAAACACATTGTTTTCTGACCCGTCTGGTCCTCACACAGATCACCGACGAGTGCTTAAAGATGTTTGTCGTAAAGCTCAGTTGTTTTAGTTTCACGTAACTCTTCCAGGTTAACTGAGACGTTTTTTTGCTGAAGTTCAGAGTCATAGTGAAATTTTTCATCATCCAACATGCCTTTGTAGTAGATTGTTTTTTTGTGAGAGCTAGCTTTTATGATGATTTTTTTCTCTTGTTGCATGACAGAGAGCTCTTTAGTGTTACTCTAATATTAGTATAGTGTTTATTTGAAATGTTTTAAAGGCTCATTCTAAATCTTTTTTATTACAGGGATTGTTATTAAATAAAAGTGAGGGCGGCTGCTCATTTAAAAAGAATGATAAAAGTCTTTGAAATAAATATGCTGTCACAGACTTCTCTAGTTTCTTATCTTCCTTTGATCTGTTGTCTCTGTTGTGAAAATGTTGGATTTTCTATCACAGTGTCTGCTTGCTACCCCTCCTCCTTAACCTCATTTTGTGTAGCTTATGTGCTCTTTCATCAGTCTTATATTAATACAGTCACACAAAACCTCACAGCCGGGATGAGGAGGTCACTACCTCGGGTTTAGCTGTGACCCTGTAGATACTGATCAAATGCTGAGATGTGAGTTTTACGTGTCACTTTTACTGGATGAGGAATACGAGGCAAGACACTCAAAAATAAATGGATTATAAAAACACGTTATCCAGCTGTGCCTGGAGCAGCATCTGTCCATAAGGAGGGAGAGTGGGGGAGGAGATGGGAGGGGAGAAAAGACAGAAGGAGAGATGCAGAGAGGAAGGTTTGCCTAATGGCAAACAGCATCATCTCAACAACCTCTGAATGCATCAGGCAAATGGGGCATAACTATTTTCACATTCACCTCTATGAAAATTGACACATGAATTGAGCCTGAGTGCTAAAGATGAAAGAGGAGAGGTTGAGAAACACTGCAGACTGTAGTGGATTGTACACTGTATTCTACAACTCTGCAACTGACTTTTAATGCATGTAATATTCTGCTGAGGACATGTATTTGTGGCCTGCATTGTTATCTGTAAGAGTACAAGCCCTCCAGTTATTTTTTTTTTTTTAGAAAAAAGTATGAACATTTCCTGCATGCAGAAATTGTCTAAGCTAATGAGGGAGGTGCACTCGGTCCCTGTTATTTTCAGTCCTGTAAAAGAAATTTGATGATTCAGTCAGCGAAATGTTTGAAAATGCATTGAACTCCTTTTGTTTTGTTGTCTTTATTGTTTCTTCTGCAGAAACAACAAAAGTCTGTCATCTCACCTCTTTCATTTCCTGCTGAACGTCCCTCAGTGCGGTAAGGACCTGTTCCAGGTTGCCCACCACACGTTTAATCTGGTTTCGAACCACCTTCATGCTGCTGACAGCCTCCTTCCTCTGTGAGTCCCCTTCACTATGTTTTCTGTGCTGGACCCACGTCTGGTTCTGGCCCAGAATTGAAATGCGCTCCGAGTTAGTTCTGTGTTTCCTGGGTGCTCCTGGAGTTGCGGTGCAGCTCGGACCTGTCTGAGGAACCTCAGTAGACACAATGACTCCATTGAGGGACCCATTAAAACCCTCCACAGGTGGTTTCCTCAGCACCGTCAGGTCTCTCTGGCTCTGACAGTTACTGCTCTGTTGTTTGATGTAGCTAAAGCTGGAGCTGAACTCACACTGCCTCTCTGTTGGTCCCTGAGTGTCTGAGCTGAGCCAGCTGGATGAATGGAGGTCTCTCTGATTGTAGGTGGTGTGACTGGTGCAGTCCCACGCCTTTCCCCTCCTGTCCTCCATGCACATCACAACAGGCACCTTAGAGTTTGGCTCCTCAGTGAGCACTACATGAACAGGAACAGGTACAGAAGGGGGTCCCGCTAATGGCCCATATTTCCTCACTGGGGGGCTACTCCCATCATTCTTGGACTGAAGGAGACTTGGCTGGTTGTTCCGAACAAAGCTGTGGTTGTCCTGAGCACAGGTGGAGCTGTTGACCCGGCTCTGTGACTCGTCCCCTGGGCTAATCTGTGTGTTAGGGTCGGGTTCCAGCTCTGCAGACTGGTTCCACCTGGCAGGAATGTCCCCCTTTTGCTTTTCCAGGCTCCCTGGCAGGATGTGCTGCCCCCTCAGCACCACTGGCAGCATCCTTGCCATCCCCACGCCATTACAGCGAAGTTCACCCTTTTTTGCTCGGTCCTTTCCCTGGATGGAAAATAATCCAATCCCTTTGGGTCTCTCCAATGGGATCAGGGTGTTTCGGACCTCAGATCCTGATTTGTATGGTCCATTGAGCCCCAGGTCACTGCTGTGGTGGGGCTTTAGATTATTGCGCAGCCATGGGATGAAGTGAGGGGCGTGGGGCTTGAAGCTCTTTTGCTCCCCAGGTGCTGAAGCCCTGCTGTCAGAAAACATGTTGATGGATGACGTCCAGCAGCCTCACAGAAAGAAGAAGGAGCAGAAGAGGAACACGAGGACCCCTGACACACAGAGAGCTTCCTCCTCTTTTTCCATGAATCTCCTCCTATCTTTGCCATTAACATAGACTCTATCTGCTCTGACTTTAGTTGCTTTTCTCCTTCCCTCGCTCTACAAATCTGTCTCAAAAACTTTTATCTGCTTTTCCCCTGCTCAGCTCAGGTCCCACCCACCCACTCCCCTTTTCCTGCTGAACGTCGTCTCTGATTTTATCGCCCTTGCTTTTCCCCTCTGTTGCTTCTTCGCCTCCCACTATCCTCTTCGTTGTAGTGCTCTTGAGCCCCTCACCCCCTCATTGGTCTGGCCTTGGAGATGCCGAGGGTCTCTCTCTCTCTCTGTCTTTGCTCTCTGCCTTCCTGCGTCTCACTGGCTCAGAAGCCGTAGAGGCTTCCTGTCTCTACATCTCTCCCTCTCTCTCTCCCCACACTGCACTGCGCTGCCTATCCTCGCTCTTTCTTCCTCCCACACTCCCTCTCACTGCTCTAACTCCCTTTCTCTATTTCCCTCTCCTCTCCACATCACTGTCTCTTCTCTGTTTTACTCTACTCTCTTCTAAGAACCCTTTATCGTCCTCGCTTTACAACTCCCTGTGTTTTCCTCCTCTTTCTGTGACTCTTTTTCTTTACCCTGTCTTCACTTCCCAATTGCCAGGGAGAGTAGCTGAACTTCAATCAAGACGCCAGTGTTATTAATCTCCCATTAGCCAATGTATACCCACGTGATTCCCCCTGCTTCCATTCTCATCTGATTACTCCTTCCCCCGCTCAGCCCCTCAAATGAAATGCTGCTTAAGATACCAGAGGGGGTTTAAAAAAGTAGCAGGGGAGGACGGCAGCAGGAAGGGATGGAGGAGGAATGTAAAAAGGGCATAATTGTGACCTACAAGATCAGGGATCAGCACCAGTTTGACAGAAACTAACAACAGCCTGTCTGTGGTATGACTCTCCCCAGCTTATTGTAACTGTCAGCAAATAGTGTCATGTTACATCCCAGTTGTTTTCTTGGTTTATTTTCAGCCGCAGATCCAACTTTCATTTGTTCCAATTATGCAGAGACAGCTGCTATTTTCAGGATTCTCATTCAAATTCCAATTCTTGCCTGTCTGGATTAGATTTCTTGTGTCTGACAAGCCCAAATATGCCTCCTAGGTGCTTTTTCACTCATCTGCAGATGCATGGATGGCTCCCTCCCTCTCTGCCAGCATCTGAAATGAAAAGACGGCAGGAGAGCCACACAAAAGCCCTGACAGTTTGCTGTCACTCAGCAGCGAGACACTCAAAGCATCTGTCATTCTGTTAGTCAGTATGGCAATCTATTCCTCTGGTAGTGCCCTGTTAAAATATGACTTCATTCACTTCATTCGTCACTGACATAGCCTACTACACAGGTATACAGAGGGAGGGAAAACAGACACAGGCTTGTGTAATCTGCGGGCTAAGAAGATTCCTGCCTACATGTCGACAGATTGCAGTCAGCCTGTAATGACCACTAGTCTGGATAAAGAAAAAACAATAAAGGTCGGAAGTAATAGAGCAGCCACAGTTAATCCTTTAGAGCTTCTTTTTCCTCACGACATCCTGGTGCACACAACCAAAGACTATCCATGCTCTCACAGGGCTGATTTTGTATTTAAAATATTATCTATATTTATTTATGTCTGGTTTAGGTTTTGAATAATGAGGAACTGCATTTAAATTGAGAATGTAACAAAAGAGCATTCAAAGTGCTGTACAAATAAAATACAAACAGTATAACACACATACATAAATATGCATGTGGACTTTTATTAAAGGTTATACTAAACATATGGGTTGTTTACTTCACAGGATAAATTATCTTTCATTTCTCTTTCAACTTAAACTAAATAAACTAACCAGAACACACCAGTTTTTTTAGATCACAAGAATGTGATGTTTTAGGGAATGCCAAAATGTTTCCCGTTCCCTTTTTTGTACTTAGACCAACACAACTAAATTATTTTGCATTTCAATAACCTTCTAATAGGAATAATTAATTAAAAACAACCTTCCTGAATGTGTTCCTGTCCGAAACCCGTGTCTCTTAAAAGTCTCAGTTTTCTTTCAATCAGCCATCCACTTTGTGAGATCCATAAATAATGTGGCAGTGCAACACAATCACTGCTCATTTTAAAGTCAATGTGGAATAATAAGTAGCTGTCACAGTTGCTGTCCATAAGGCTGGCTGGGCAGCCTCTCGAGTCTGGTTGCCTTTGCTCCATCCATTATATTAATGTGCTGAATATGTGTGTGAGTGATTGAAAGACAACAACAGTAAGTGGTCTAAAGCAGTAGAAAACTCTCCTTTTGAGTGTTTTCATAGATCTACTGTATATTCTTATGCAAACCTTTCCTTCTTTCAATATCCAATATTCAAATATTCTAATTGAATAAGTCCACCAATATCTATATTGGTGAACAAGCTGGGAGCAGGATGAAGACAAACAGAGCATCTAGCCTTTTTCTAACCTTGTCCATATCCTCCTGTGGTGCTCGCTCGCTTGTTTTGAGTCATGTAAGAGGCTGATTGCCCATCGAGGAGCAGCAGAGTGTATGTGCCGGGACACTTCAGCTGCATGCGTGTGTTTGCTGAACCTTACTGCCACTGCAGATACAGTTTCCTGGTTGAATTTCACCAAGCAGGGACTGAGAGAGAGAGAGAGAGAGAGAGAGAACATCACTGCACACCTTACATAACTTGGTGTAAAAGATGTAAAAGCTGTGCTTTGAAAGGCAAAAGGCCCCATGTCTGTCAAAATATACTGTGCAAAATGGCTTTTAGTCACAGTGTGATTGCCTGTGGGCACTTGAAAAACTTCCTATAGCTCTCTACCTGGACAGCAGAAATGTGTAGTTTGGAACGGGGCTTTTGTGTTCCCAAAACTATATTCTGCTTTTGACACTGTATTTACACTAAGTGAAAATGGTAGTTCACAACAGCACAATGTTTCTTTCACAGTATTAAAAATGGAAGTGAGCAGATGTTGTCTTCCCTTAAGTGTCCAGTGTCGCACTCCGTAGGGTTTCAGCACTGAGTTCTGCGTGTGTGTATGGAACTCATGTATATTTTTGTGTTGTTTGCTTTTGGATTCCCCTCTGCTGTGCTTTTCATCCTTGAACAACACGTCAGTCAGGTGCTCTCTGAGGACTAGAGTGAGTGAGGAAGAGAGAGATGTGGGGACACCAGGAAAGAGTAAGAGCGAGACAGAGAAAAGGGGAGGAAGACAGGCAAAAAAGGAGTTTTGAAAGACTTCTAACTTCCAAGCTGACTGTCATAGCTGTGCTTGCCAGAGGGGAGAGCACCTTTAAGCATACAGGATGAGTAACGATGTGGAGGGACTACAAAAGCAAAGTAATACATAATAAGCAGTGCTCGCTCTGTTCTGCTCTGCCAGCTAACCTACATGAGATTGGTGAGGAGAAAAAATATGGAAGTGCTCAAAAGGTCGACAGAGGCCTTGTGTAAAATGGGCTTCTCCTTTAACACTCTGCACAGACTGTAATAAGATTTAGAGAGTACGGACGTTGCTTTTAGATTGGGATGTCGGGCTCAACACATGGATTTCCATAGCAATGAGGAACAAAAAGAGACAATGTGCTGACAAAATACTTTACGTGTATGTGACCTCAGTTATAAGCAGACATCAAGTTACTTTTGTCTGCTTTAGGTATCTGCTGCTTCTTCTTTGTGGGTTTATTTGAAAAGTACAAACTACTGCCACCAATATCATCACAGCACTGGCTTATTTTTTTATTTTGCCACCCATCTTTTGACCGCAGTCCGCTCATTAGGCCAAAAAGGCATTTTCAATGGCAGTGTTGATAAAAGAAATGTAGGAATACGACTTTGTGATGTTGGACGCATGCAGAGAACTGCCTGCTGTTTGAACACAGTGCCCTGTGGTTTGTTTGGTTGCACCACCCAGAACTCAAACATTAGGGTGTTTGTGCCCATATTGACAGGCAGCCAGATTTTGCAGTGTAATGCCAAAGCTAACTGCCTGCACCCTTGTAGTGTTGGACCATGAATATCCAGTTCTGTTTGTCATTTTTTAGCAGGCTGTACATGTAAGCAGCTCAAGAGGTGAGACCTTCCTTGGCAGTTTTTGATTCTCGAGAAAAGCATGATGCTACAACAGCCCTGCTCAACTTACTAAAGTTGAGGTTATGTTTGCTCGGTAAACTGCACTTGAGCATGAGTGGAAAGAGTAATGGGTCCTCTGCATGCTTTGTTTTTTAGGACCCCCCTCTTTAGGATGCAGGACAGCTCCTTTGTAGTCACTTCATTATGTAGAAATGATAATTATGCCTCAGTGGAAGCTAGCTTCACCAAAATGTATTAGAGCCCTCATTCACATCCACTGATAATCAAGTCGTGACTCGCCATATTGAAATTTTAATTTTCACAATGTTTGAGCGAGTCAGACGCAGGACTAAAAAAATACAATCCCAATTCCAAAAAAGTTGGGACAACGTGTAAAATGTAAATAAAAACAGAATGCAATAATTTGCATATCTGTATGTTTTATTCACAATACAACGTAAACATCATAAGGTGTTGAAACTGAGACATTTTACCATTTCATGGAAAATATTAGCTCATTTTGAATTTAATGGCAGCAACACATCTCAAAAAAGATGGAACAGGGGCAACAAACGGCTGGGAAAGTAATTGCTGCACATGAAAAACAAATCAAGGAGCATTTAAAAACTAATCAGGCTAATTGGCAACAGGTCAGTCACTTGACTGGGTATAAAAGGATCATTTTAGACAGACAGAGCCTCTTAAATGTAAAGATTGGCAGAGGTTCATATCTCAGTTCTGTCATATAAACCTCTGAACTCTAGGAAGGGCGCATTAACCAAAAAAGCATGTTGAGATAATGACCATTAGAGTATAATTGAACACTTGCTTCTGCAATAACATCTCAAGTGAGCTGCAGAGGAGGATCTACAAACATGCTAGAGACCAAATTATTATCCTGAGAAGTCTGAGAAGCATTCAAAGTCAAAGTCAAACTAAAAACCGAATGCAGAGTTTTACTCATGCTACACTGAATGTTTGTTTCCAAAAACAGAAGCAAGAAATCTTTGTTTTACTAATTTCCTGTTCTATCTGACCGCTGTGTGACCTGGCAGGAAGTGGAAAAAATTACCTAAACTTGAATTTTTTGGTCAGTCAGATGCTTCCACCCCCCTTGCATAGATATGTAACAATGTTACAGAATGAGGAAAGGATTTCAGTGACAATCCTGGTCAGACATGCTTCAATTACCCACCTGACCTTGCCTGAAAATGACAATATCCAACTTACTAATGGTAAGACATTTGGCATGATCAAGAGATTAAAAAAAAAGACAAGAAATGTATTCTTTAAAAAAAAGTAAATTGTTATTATATTTGTTGTGTCTGGATACAATACACAAAAACACTCATATATACAGAAGTGGGGAAACAAAAAACATTTCAATAGTAAAAATACAACATGAAAAATATGCTTTATTTGAGAGCTTGAGTAAAATAAGTGGGGCTGCTGCAGAGATTCTTAATCTTTCTCTCGTCATGGATTTTAAACCGGGTCAGATTTAAACTATCCCTGAGATGTGTAGGGATTGGAGAAAATGGCATCTAAAGACAATTAAAGTCAACTGTTTTGGGAGACTTAGGGAAAGGATTTACTTTAAAGCCTCCCAAAATGAGTCTGAGTTAAATTGTTCTAAATAACAAGGACACACACAGGAAAGACATTTAAGAATTAAAAAGGTGAAAACAAAACCAATAAAACAAAACAGCCACCACCTTTGTATTTATCTATTATCATTACTAGCAGGGTTATAATTATCAAGTGCATAATGTTTTGGAAGTGTTCCTCTGTAAGAAAAACTACAGCTTGAGTAACACCAGTCTTCTTTTCTTTGGCAGAGATGCTGAGGATGAAGTTAAAGTTTCAGCAATCCTATCTGGAAAAGCACAGCGCTTATTACACGGCTCAATTTCCAATTCTCTCACAGGTATGCACACAAATACACACACACACACGATGCAGACACAGAATACAAAATGAGGCGGCAGCACAAAACAATCACCCAGACAGGCTCAGTGATACAAAAACACAGACAAAAAGGAAAGAGTTATTATGTGAGGTTGAAGAGGGATACTAGTAACTATTCATATGCTGCTTTATAAGAAACACAACAACATCTTTCACTCCATTAAAGGACTTGCATCACACAAATAGAGATGTTATCGCAATCACATTACATGAGGCTACTGTGTGGTGAAATAGAGTAGCTGCTTAACAGAGGCAGGCTGCAGGCCATTATACCACCACAGAGCAGGGAGCTATAATTGCAATAGTAGAGTACAATCAGGTGCTGTGTTTGTCTCTGCTCTAATCTCTATACCATGGCCTGGCTCTTTTCATAGAAACCAAGCTGCAGTTTTCCTCCAGCCTTTCATCTGACTGCTCATGGGGAGTCTTTACAGCTCAGATCTGACAGAATTTGAACCAGAGTTTTAGTGCTTTTAGGATAAACCCGAGGCAATGCTGATAAATCTGAAACAGTGCTGACCCAGGGCTCCTGTATCTGTTATGATGAATACTTGGCCTGGCCTATCCTTTTATGCCTGTGATAAAATGCCAGAGCAATCTTTGCACCATGCACCTGGTGCCACATTGTGCCCCTCCCATACTATGTTTATGGCATTTATAGATGCAAAGTAGAATGTTTTTGAAAGCGGATCAGCGTATCACCAGTTAGACAATCGAGTCAGCACAGAGGCAATCAACATTACCCAGCACAATCAAATTCCTTCATTTTTAAGGCCCCCCCCCAATGACCCAAATACCTTTGTGTTTGTTGTGGTGGCTATAAAGCAGACTATTAAAAACAACACTAGTTTTACAGGTGCCTTCTAATCAAAAGCCTGGCCTCTCTACAAAGTGGAGTTCAGTGCATGATGGCGAGAGGTGTAAAATGCTGGCTAAGCAAGATTACTCCACTGCTGTGCTTCACATGGTTAAACTGTTGTAGAAAAGTTCAGTACAGCGCTTGTTCAGGATTAAGTGAAATACTACTTTTAGGAAACAAAACATAAAACAAAACATTGCTCATTTACGTCAATGGGTATTTGGGATATATGGAAATTCACTTTCTTTCCTCTCTTGGTGCTCACAAAAACATTTTCATCCATTACAAAAGGCATCTAATAGAACTATAACTAAAGGCCTGTCCCTGGATTCAGGTCTTTACTTAAGGAGCAAGCATAGTGCCCCTGGAGTGAATGAATGTAGTGAAAAAATATTTTTTTTAAAGGCACAGCTGTCAAGGCTTTTACGTCTGTATATAGTGATAAGAGTGTGAGGTTTTACATTCATTTAAAAAAATGTGCTGGGTTTTATTTACTTTAAAATAACAGAAAAACAGACTGGAGTAGAAAAAGACTTTGGGCTAACTAGCCAAGAAAACGTCAGTGTTACAGTAATGTCTGAAAGGCACACACAAACCAACAAATTAAAAAAAAGTGTTCATCATCACCACAATAAAAAAACTAAATCTTGCAAGATGTTACATAAGGGGTGACAAGAGGTAAAGGTGCCTGATGATGAGGCAAATAGAGGTCAGAGGTTCCCATCATCAAGCATCTTGTTGACCCCATTACAGATCTTCTGCAGGTGAGCACGATAAACTTCTGAAGGCCCGTAGAGAGCTGCCAGGAAGTCACAGTCGGCAAAGTGATTGAAGACGTGATTGATTCTCGAGTGGCTCTTGGCTGTTAGGTGACGTTTGGTGGCCTGGTGCAGCAATTCACGACAATCATTCAAAATGGCGCTCATAACACGGCGATCAAAGGTGAACTCAATTTGGTGAAAGCTGACCGCTGTCATGGCCAGAGTGTGGGCCTTCTTCCTGTGATACAAGAAGGAGGAAGAGAGGCTGTCAGTTTCTAATTCTGACTGGAACAGCACAAGCAAGTAAAAATAGAAACTGCTGTCTTATGATTTCCTTCAGAAAAGTTCCCCAACCCCCCCTGACATCAGTAATAGTATTGCCCTTCACAGCGATACATCTCCATGCAAATATAATCACCATTCTCCATACTGTGCACTTATGCCTACTTCAGATGCCTCCAAGCTGAGTTTTACTATTTTAGTGGAAAATATATAAACTGATGTAAAAATCAATTTCCTTAATTTGCTTTCATCAGCACACAGCATTGTACTTGAACTGCAGTCAGCCCCACCTGAAACTCTCAACCTTTTCACATGGAACAAAAAATTATTTAAACATATGGGAGGCTGTTTCAAAAGGTTTTCATTTGAGCCACTTTAAAAGACATTTTTTTTGAAAAGTAAATGATATTTGTTTCCTTTCTAAGAGTTTGATGATAAGATTAGGGTGGAGGAAGGAGGTCTAGCTCAGCATAAGTAGATAGGTTATTGGAAAAACAAGTAGTCTGGTCTTGTGCAGTGTTCAGAAGGTGACCAGCACATCTAACGCTCATGCCTAACTTATAAAGCATATATAAATGTCGTTTAACCTGTACACAAACAGAACAGCAAAGTTCTCAACATCTACAAATAAGCAAAACACAAAAAAGTTTAACAAAATTATGTACTTTCTTAATATTAAGCTAAGCTAGTTCTAAATGGTATGGGTCCTCTCATGCAACTCATGAAAAGAGGGCAAACAAAATAAGCACTTTTGCTGTCTACCTAAAGTTCTCCACTAAGATCAGCTCTTCATTGCTGAACTGGTTGTTTCTGTAGAGTACCCCTAGCTTGACCACCATCTTGATCAGGTTCTTGATGATCTTCTGGGATTCCTTGCGGTTGCGAGTGTACTCCTTAGTGACACGGTACAGCTCATCCAGCACTTCACTGCTGGTATCATCAATGAAGAGGTTAGCCATGCTCTTGGTAGCCATCTTGCTCATCACCTTCTTCTGTGCCTGCAAGGCTAAACTCTTGGTACTGAAGGAGTCCATGGTCAAGTCTGTGTCAAAATGAGATAAGCTAAAGAGAGAAAAGAGAAATGCAGTTAAATGGCAACAGACAACGTTTTGCAGAAGTCTTTTAAAATGCATAAAATCTCTTTCACGCAAATGTACAACACCACCAGTGAAATAAACAGTATAGCTATAAGTATAAAGGGAGAGGAACCTTCTCCTTAGATATCCACTTACACTTTCTCATTTCGAAAGCAAAAAGTACCAAAGATATTACCTTGATAGCCTGTAATGTGTGAGGTTATTGCAAATAACATTTACACTGATACTGTTTAAACTGCAAGGCCAAGAACTGTCCCCTTTATCAGATAATGAGCCGTGGCAGCTGTCAAATTAGCTCTGGCTCAGAGCCTGCAAGGTAGTTAACAAAGAATGTGTCGTTACACGTGTAGGTGGAAAGTCAGTTACAACACGACCACGCAAAGCAGACCTTGTTATCTGGGTGTCTCATCTGCTGAATGCAATGAGAGAACAAGGTGTGCACATGTGACAGTGCGCCAATTCGCTTACCGCAAACATGTACGATGCTGTTTCTAACCGTGTGACGGTGTTTTAGTGTTTGTGGACCAGTGCAAGGTGACTCAGTAAAAGCTTTGCACATGACTGAGGTCCATTAAGTGTGTGTGTGTGTGTGTGTGTGTGTGTGTGTGTGGTGGTGGGGGGGGTTCAGGGTCACAGGGGCTGCTACTGCTCACTAGACCTCCCATTTCTTCCTTCTAATGAGGCAGGTGCGCATCATGATTTTAGAAAGTCTCAATGAGTTCTGCAAGTCACTTCTTCAGGTTGTACTTCCGTTCAGTGATTTTGACACCAGCAGCACGACCTTGGGTCAGGCTTGTCCATCACAAATATGTGATGGATGCTACAGTACCAATCTTCAGACAAACTGAAAGACACTTACAAATGGTAACAGTAACTGACCGTTCCACTTAATAAAACACCATAAGCATTAGAGAAGTCTAAGTCACAATCTGGGGCAAGAATTAACTCTCACTATAATATGGGGAGAGTTGCATGCTGGGCTATGTTCTGAGTCTAAATGCTTTTCTGATGCTCTTCCGACCAAAATATGTGTCTATCGCACTGTGTATTGAAGACAGCAAGCACCAAAAGCTGACACTGAATATATGCATTTGTATTCCTCTTGCAAATCATAGACTTTATTTGATCAAAGTTCTTCCTTGTGTTTATACACAAAGATAACATTTAATATTTGACAAGTTCTGCTTCAATTGTTGGATGAAAAAAAATAACATTTGATGAAAACATGTTTGTATTTCTCAAAGTAAGCCATTAGATAAAAGTATTCCTTTGGTGTCGGTATGCAAAGTCAAAGGCACCGGTATGAATAAAATAATGCGTAGCCTCAGGAATCAAGAAAGTATATAAACCAAAAAGTAAACACTTCCTCACCTCAGGGAAAAAAAACATAAACAGTCAGATTGTTTCAGTGATATATCTTCCTGTCACTGAAATGCTAAATATAGTCTAATAGATGACTGGCACAGTGAAAACAAAATAATCCTATTTAGGCAGTGTCCCATTCATACCACAGTAGGTGAATATTATTTATACAATACCCCTCCACATGAAAGAGACCCTAAAGCTTAACTGAAAATCTGTATGACTGGCAAATTGCGTGTCTGTGTGCTGGAGAATAATAAAACTCCAAAGCAGAAGAGGTGCTATTAGTGCCACACACAAAATGAGAGGTGACATATCCCTGCTGGGTGACTTGTGATTTTTACTGTTGTTGGTAGTAGAAGGTAGTGCGCCTGCTGCTACTGTGTGACTTTCATTCCTCTCCTTCCCTCATCCCCCTCTCTTTCTGCAATGCCTCTCTAAGAATATCAATAAGACTCCTTGGAGAGAGTGTCAGCAGGATGCCTCCCAGAGAACAGACACAAGAGGGAAAGGGAGAGATGTTGCAAGAGAGGTCATCTGATGCTGAATCTAGTTTTACTCCCTCTCTTGATGCAGGTGGTGGACAATTAATCGGACCTGTTGCCGTGCTGATTAAGGAGCACTGGCAGATCCTAACAACCATTTCCCCATGACTGTAACTCTAAACTTGCCAAGCTGCACTTGTTGCACAAATCCTATTCTGATGCAACGTGTGTGAAACCGATAACAAGAAGAAATGCACTAATGATCAGACTGAAACTAGATTTAAAAAAGGGGGAACTTGAGAACTCTATTTCTATGTGAAAAACAAACAATTACACAAATAGAGATGCAGCCTCAAAATGAGAATCACTTATCGCAATACTTTAAGTACTCTGTTTTTACCTCCCTCTCTTCCTCTCCATGCCCCTGCCAATGGATGTACAAGAGATTAGAAGTGTGAGTGGATAACAGGCACATTAAGAAAAGCAGCCTCTGTCTGATTAGGAGTTGATTTCATAGTATTCAGTAAATTCAGCTCTTGTAAAGCACCAAAGCAATCATAGCTGTCACCTCTCCATGGACAAAAACACACAAAAAAAAGGAGGAGGGAAAAGAGGTGAGACAAAAATGGAGTGTTTGCTATTCATAGGTATGAAAAGCAAACACTTTAAACCTGGTGGCACTTAGATTGTCCGAGTTTTTACTGAGAGCCAAAGAGAGCCACAACAAAGCTGGGCACTTTTACCTTCATGATGGAGAGTGATTCTCACTGTGACTCTCATCCTCAAGGGACAAGCGCTCGGAGTGATGAAAAGGTTTTCAATCTAGGAATCGTTTTTTTGGTGACTTTGCAGAATGAGATTGGTTAGTGCAAAACCTAAATGGCCTGTGAAGTCCAGTGCCCAGGGAAAGCCTGGCCAACACTGACACAGCATTGCCATAGTATTTAGAGGCAAAATTTTAACAGATTTAAGAGGGAACAAGAAATGACAGCAGCAAACACTCCTGAGTGTTTTAGAGAAATACACAAGCCTTAGTCATCACAGCACGCAGAAGTCACACAAATATCTGCACACTTGTATGCACACACATTACTAACAGGCCTGGCTTGCAGAGCAGCTGAAAATGAAATGAAAAACAAAGACAAAGACAGATTGCAGCAGCTAGAAGCTCCTCAGCATAATTACGGTAGTTAAGACAATCTACAAAATCATCAACTCGCTCACAAAGACTAGCATGCAAAACCTCAGCAAACATGACTCATGAAAATGAAACCAGACCCTACAGTGTTAGATGGATGTCTTATGACAGTGAAGGAGCCTGGCTAATGTACCCAGGGACCTGCCCACTCTCTTTCAGGTGTAGACAGCTCTGTCAAGAGTGTGTGACAGCCTGGCAGAGGTAAAAAGAGGCTGTGATGACGAAGAAATAACCTACATGTCCTCTATAGTCCTAGGAGGATTGTTGATGCACGGCTAGATAAGCTGGAGAGAACCTTTATTATCAAGGTTTCATTTGCTTGGCCTCTAAGGGTTTCAGGGCTGTTAAAGCTGATGTCTGGGGAGTGGATACTTCAGTCAAAGGCTTTTTTCTTAACTTTGGGCAAAGAGCAAGGTGACAACTCCTACAGCTGTCATTTTGATTTAGTGCATCTATAATGTAACTGCTTCAGTGAATAAGCTCTACAATAACTTGACATTTACATTTTACACCCTAGAACCTATTGGCATTGTGTAACCAACTGAATGCCACAATTTGAAATATACTTTAGCTCCAACCATCAGTAAAAAATATGCACTTCACAAATGCCTGGCTATATAATAACTGTTACAAGCAGGCCTCAAGAACTATGTTTGTTCTTATTAGTAAATGCTGAAAATGTTATTTAGTTGTAGGTTTAATCTTTGTTAGTTATGCTGAATGCAAGTGAAGGTTTAAAATACAGGCATTCTGGAAAAAACGCACATACATTTCCTTAAATATAGCCTAAAAGTCAAAATGATATCCTGAAATAATATGGTTTATGGAGAGCTGCAAAGATACCCACTTAGTGTGGCAAAGAGAATTATTAGTTTCAGTGATTAGACAACTGGTCTGTCTCATGAATAATTAACACAAACATTTTCAATATACCTGACTGCAATGTCTGAAAAATGTTTTTCACAAAACTGCAAAATAAGTAAAAAAAAAAAGTATCTGCTTGTGATTTATATTTAGATTCTGAATAGGAAATTAAGTTTGATATGTAATTAGGCTATCTGTAACTTTCAGTTAAACTGTAAATTCAGTGTTAATAAGACAAAGTTAAGAATCAGTCATTCAACTTTTTTCTCAACCTCTACATCTTTGTCAGCTCTGCAGGGGCTACAGATGAAAATTTGCTTTTAGCTATAACTGCTACCATAAATAAAATACATTTTCCCAGTGAAGTAGACAAACAATAAATAAATCGGTAAATATTGTACCATTACACTATTTACCGATTTGTTAATTATTACAGCGTCAATCACAGTTGCAAAGAGTCAAAAATTTCACATTCAAACTGCAGTTCAGAAGTTATTATATTTATCATGAAATAAATCAGAAAAAAATTAAAATTCTCACATTTGAAAAAAAGCTGTTAACAGTAAATGTTTTGATTTTTCTTAACATAAATTAATAAACTATTTGATGATTAATATATCTGTTTTTTAGTGATTTATAATATTTTTCTGCAACTGAAACATTTCCTACATTGAATCAAAAATGTATAAAGCCCAAGAGGAGATGTTAGAACAGAAGATATTGCACAGGTTACTTCATAGAAACATGTTTGCGCCTTTTGGCTGCTCATTTTTGGAATAGGCTCTCCAAGATGGGCATTGAGCATGATCCAGGATGCAGCTTCTGCATTGACTGTACTCACTCATCAGTCAAACTACAGCTAAGATGTGACAGGTGAGAAAAGGGGAAGGAATTGGATACACCTGTGGCTTACACCCACTCCAACCCATGCCACCATGCCTCATGAGGAAGAAGAGGACACAGCTCTCAAAATATCACCCCTCTTCTACCTGCTGCCAATCTAGGCAGCTTGTTGGATTGTGATAACACCCAGAATAAAGAGAAAAACAACAAAGTGTGCGTTTCTACAGTGCTTTGCTGCCACAAGTTGCTAAAAAAGCTTTGGCAGACAGTGCAGAACTTTCCATGACACTTCATCTTTCAAGTGATTGGTTGATGGCAGCAGAAAATGTCACGACTTTTATCCTCTTCAGGGATCACTAGTCACACGGATTGGGGAACTGTGACCCTGAAAGTGACAACACTATCGGCACAGAAAATCTTCGCTGTCTTTGGCTGAAACCTGTTGTTGAAAACACCCCAGTATTTCTAGGGATTTACAATGTACCCTTTCTGAACAGACATAAATCATACACAGTTAAAACAACCCTAATTATCTGCTTTTAAAATAATGTGTATCCACAATTACAACTGATATTTAATGTTGGTATTTAAAAATTTCCAGCCCTATAATATAGTACTGTTTCTTTTTGTAATTCACAAGCAGAAAAGCAGGAAAAATCCATGAACCTAAGTTCCAAGTCACATACTATGGAAATGAAATGTCCAGTTTGAGTCCAGCTGATGCCCGTCCCCTGCAAAACCTCCCTGTTCATCTCTTCTGCTGTTTTCCTGTCACTGCTGATTGTGTAACAAATCCATTTATTTAATCCAATCTATTTTAAAAAGCTGAAAACTGTTCAGAAACTAAAGATTTCTCAAATGTAATTAGCTCATTTTCTCTGGGTATTGGTTCAAAACAAAGTTTGTTAATTACCAGAAATCAACAAAGCCAAAAATTCATACTTGTGAAATTTAAAATTGTGAGGCATTTATTTTATATAAGTAGACAATTATAAACTTACATCTGATTAAACTCTGATTAGCAGAGAACTGAACTAATATTAACACAATTACAAAGCAACATCTGCAGATTTAATCCAATCTTGTAGTAAATAGACTGTATAATAAAAGCTTTGAAAGACACAGTTTAACAGTTGTTGATTTTCATAATTAATCATTTGATTCCAAAATTTTTTTAACTAAAACATATTCAGTGGTCGCATTGCATTTCAGAAGTTGGAATTTGGAAGTGATACAGTGCCAACAAAATTTAAACATGATAAGTATCATAAAGGTAGTATTTATTGCGGAGGTGCACAACTGCATGACATTATGTTTTAAAGTATATACACATTTGCTGCCTTTCAGTTGAAATCTCACAAGTAAAGTGAGTAGAAAAACAAACTATTCCACAACTATTCCATGCTAATCAAAATAAAAGCTTCACAACATTGCACAATTGCTGGGGAAAAAAGAAACAAAACCAAAAAGAAAACAACAAAATTGTGGATGCCTGAGAAAAACTTTCAGTGAAAAAAAAAAAAATAAAGTTTCTTGATCTTGACCAAAAGCATTATGGATGTCATTATAATGAATTCTTACAGGAAAAACTTCCTTCTCCACAAATTCTTCCCAGCTGTATGACACAATCGGTCTCTGATTTGAGAAACAATAGACAATTCGGGTAGTTATATAAGGTGCATCCGTGCTTTGTGTTCACAGAGGACAAGTAACCACTCAAATGAGCTGTACTACTGAAACCACTCTGCTGTTAGCGAATCAACAGCAGGATTTCAGGACAACTGAACACTGCAATTTCAGCTTTCATCAAGTTTTGTCGTGTTTGTCTCCTTCTCTTGAGATGTTGCATAACAGAGGAGGTGCTGACTGCTAATAAGAGAGCTAGTGCTGGGAATGTTATGTCTTTTAACAATCGTATATAGCTTATATTGCGGATGTATATGTCTGTGTAATTGTCTCTTTTATACACACATTCTTCTAGTTCAATACCTCTAACTTAAGTGTCTTAAATGCATCCATAACAGATGTAACACGCATATGGACACATACCACATGCTAAATGCTTTGGATGGAGTGGATTTCTGCACGAGGGTTATGTGCTCTTAATTCTCAACTTCCCACACAATCATCTATAAAGACTTGCACAGATCTGTTGAGAAAGGCGACAATCAGTGCCTTTTCGCTCAGATACTATTCCCCAGCCTCCCCCCCCTTTTTAAAGTTTTCTTACATTTGCCAGATCCTGCTGAACAATTAATATTTAACACATCGGCATATAATGGATTGGGAATTAATAATTTAGCCTGTCGTTTTGGACTAAAATAGACTGGAGGCTAAGAGAAGTCTGCAGTGGTGCAACAGGTTGGAGTAGAGATGTGGGACAAGGATAAAGGGTGGACACTAAGCACATACAGTAAAAGACAGTGGCAGTGAGCTGGTGGCATTAATTTAAGAAGATCAGTCAGTTTTACGCATGTGTAATAAGCTTGGGAATACAGCAGCTGCTGCACTGCTCGGGGGCCAACACAACGCTCACTGACAACATTTGTTCTAGTGTTAAAATTCATAAGTGTGCAGTTGTTTTATGGTTACAACTGCGCTGATTTTAAATAACATGTCTGTTCTTTATTATTCCTTAGTTTTCACAAAGAATACACAACTCATCCACTCTCACAAGACTTCACTTTGACTGCCATGTCCAAGTTTTAATTACATGTTGTTTACAATATTATAGGCATCTTAACACTACTGCTAATAATGTAATACATAATTAAGTGCTAACTGGTGCTGCAGCTATGACCGATGTCTGGCCCCATGACATTTTAATTAAGGCCACCATAAGAACAAGGCACATTATGACAAATTTTCCTCACATCAAGCCTAGAGACCATAATTTGTTAACTCATGTTATTGGAGTGGCAAATACCAGTGTGCTTGGCTACGAGAACGATGGGGATGGAGATCAGGCCTTAACACAACAGGACTTGACTTTGACTCAAGCTCATGAGCCCTGTCTATTGGCAGATAATGCAATACCTCACTCTATTTCAAACAATGCCATGATATTTGGAGGTCATGTGGCTCTGCTCTTTCAGACAGGGCCACATGCTCCGAGTGTTTCAGGTTTCCAGGGAAACTGGAGGCCACCTGCGTGCTAGACTGAACTTTGCAGCCTAGTAAAAGCAGGTCAAACACCTCTCTTGTCTTGCCAATGGGTTACCATGGATTCTCCTCAGCAGGAACAACAGTGTTTTTGGCATTACTGCAGCGCTTTCAAGCTCTGCCCTTAATAATACTGCATGGGGAACGTCTGGCAACGTGACTGTATTGTCCTGACTGTATACGCACTCAGTGGCAGGGAGCTGCATAGATACAGTTACACTGAAATATACATGAATAAGGCTTGCCAGCCTCTGCTTGATGCTGCTGGGCAATTATTGTATATTATTATTTATTGTCATTCAGAATCATAGTGTGCCGAAACAAAGATAAAACTGTTGTGAAGCACAAAGCTATGATTAATGAAGAAGAGCACATACTCATTAAAACCAGTCATGGATGAAATCTAAAACAAATGGACTTTAATTGTACTTCTATTGTATTGTATTGCTATGCTTCACTATATTCCCATGCTGCCAAAAGCAATGGCGACCATTTTTATTATTTTAGAGCTGCAATTAATAATTTTTTAATCAATTATCATATTGATTAACTAATTTATCTTTTATACCACAAAATGTCAAAAATTGTGAAGCTCAAGATGGTGCCTTCATATTGTTAATTATGTCAAACAGGCCAAAACCCAAAGATATTCAATTTACACTAAAGACATTTCTACTTTTTAAAATTCTGACATGCCCATAGGATTCAGCCTATCAGAAAGAATGTGTGAAAAATGCCCATCGCAAGGTCCAAGGAGACAGCTTTAAATTGTCAGTTATCAAACAAGCAGCCAGAAATCCAAAGATATTCATTTAAAAGAATATAAATCAATGTGAAATAGCAAATGATTACAAATGAAAAGCTACTCTCATGTTATTTTTATAATTAATGGATTGTTAGATTAGGTTGTGATTCTGTCTCAGAATTCAGGGTTCAGGGGAATTCAGGGTTTCAAATTTGGATAAGCCTGTATCTTAACATGAGTTACTATTTCAGTTTATATTCTTGGCCGGATTTGTGCCTTGCCATACATTCATTGTGGAAGTGTATAAAGAGTTCCTCGGTTCATTGTTTGTTTTTTTGGTCTGATTAATTATTGACATTACAGGATACAGAGTTATGTGCTTTTCTATACTATAACCAATTTGGCAATTTCAGTTTTCTAAAGGTGGACTCCATTCATGTTGTACAGATGCATCTCGGGGCCATTCAGAGCAAACACGATGCACCTTGCCACAATCTGGAATCCCACAGCAAAGGGATTGAAAACATATGTAAATGTGTGATTCGACTTTTAATATTTGTACTTTTTTTTTAAATAAAAATGTTTTTAGTTTTTAATTAATTTTAATTACACTACAACACAGCAAAGTGTCCAGAGAGTGAAAGGATCAAAATACTTCCTGAAGTGGCCACACACTTATTACGTTATTTATTCTGGCCCTTCCTTAGCTCACTTGACAGCTGCTGCTACTTTACCACCAATAAAGGCACAAAAGAAGCCCTGGTAACTAAAACAAAGTATCATTTCAAAAATCATTCCACCACTCACACAGCTAATGCAAGGAGAGAGGCAGTGGCCATAATTCGTTTCACATGTCTATTGAGGTTGTGCATGATAATCTTTGCTACTACCTGGCTGCAAAGAGAAGCTATTCATTCACAATAAAGCCTTGTTCTGGAAAAGCTTTGCAATGTAAACACTGCACTGTGTTACAGAACATATCATTGTTTGCGAAGCATATGTCATCAGTCTAGGTTTGGGGTGGATTACACTGCAACAACAATGAGGCTTATGAGGTGTCCAAACAAATCAATTCTTTTTACCATTTGTTTGTGTTTTGTTTTTGTTTGTTTTTTGTTCCTCCATGTTTTACTCGATTGTGAGTATGGGAAAGATTGTACATTGTAAATGCAAGAGCGAGATTTCTTTGAAATGTTGTTTTCACTTGCCTTAATCCATTTTCCCTAAGCCCTGGATAATAACATTTAAAATATTATGCAAATGTTTTCTAACCACTGGTTTTACACATGATTTGCCTTCCAACAATATTTCTCATTACCCATCAATAATTATAAAGCTAGGCCAAACTCTCTTCTGATAACATAAATATGCGAAATAGTATGAACGCTGCTGCTGCACTGTTTCTATCTAGCTAACTATGTTACATTAAAAACTGTAAAGCCAAGTCAATATATGAATTTTATTACCATTAGCTTACGTCTTTTCATTACATGTGTTTAAATCATGTATACTATAATCACAGTGCGGAATTGAAATCACGTCGTAACTGATTTCCTTAAAAAGATGATGACCGTTACTTCCGCTAACCTCGTATTGTAAATAAATACCGCCTGTCAAACAAAGACAAGTTATCCCAACAAACAGAACTAAGACTTTTTAAGTAAAACTTTTCCACACGATTCTGAAAACGTTAGTGAGAAGTGAAAAAGGCAAAGTTTTAATGACCTAATGAGTCGGGACTGATTAAGCCACAGGCCTCTGATGCGACCGTTGGGGTTTCATTAAGATCGACCGTTAACGTCGACACTATGGACTCACCTTTCTCGCAGCCCGGTGGGACTCAGCAGCTTTCCGCCAGCAAAATGACAAGTTAATCTCCACCAAATCTCAAGTCTTCATCCTGACGGTGCAGGGAAAGTCACCTCACTGCATGTTGTCTTGTTCGTTTACCCGTAATTTCGGATGTAAAGCGTCCTCCCCTTTGGTTTAGTAACAGTGTATCAGGAACAGATGTGTCAATTATTGAACGACTGTTTCTTCTCTCGGCTGCTGTGAGATCGGTTACAAGAGTTTGTTGTAACCCGATTCCTCCTTCTAAAAAAAAAGTTTCAAACTTCAGTGGGACCTGGCAATGAAGAGATTGATGGTGGCGTGGGCCAATGAAGACGTTACATGAGGAAAAGACCAGCCCAATCAAGCCAAAAGAAAGGACTTTTTACAGCCAACACATTCCCTGCCCCCATTAGGGTTTCCAGTAATTATCCATGTCCAGTCCCAAGGCTGAAAATTTCCCAGAGGAAATGGTGTAAAGGGAACAATGGACAGGAACTGTGCAAAGTAGTTTTTCTGTCACGGCAGAAAAAAAAATCTGTCTGTTGGCTTGTTAAATGATACAGTATTGGGATTTTAATTACATCAACATTTCATCATGCAGTCTGAGAGAAAAACTTCCATAACATTCCTAACATTTATTTCAACAATATTGCCCAGGCTGCTGCTGATTCCTGCGTTTGAGGTTTGGGGGGAGTACAGATTTTTTTTCAGCGGATGTTTTTAGGATATAAGAGGTTTCGTCTCATCTCATTTAATGAGGACACAGGAATCCCCGAGGTCAAAATAGCCTTGCTGTATTATTTTAACCCTGAGGCAATAGGTATTGAAATACCCAACGAGTTGAAACGCCATATTTCCAGGGACCTCTGATCAGCAATTTTGACATTACTAGCCTTTTTATCGTCTCTCAGAATCACATTGTGATCCTGCCCCATAGCCTATCAATATTTCTATTTCTTATTTTAACAATTTTCTATCAAAATAGAATAAGTTGTAAGACACATTAAGTGATTAAATTGTTATGGGGCGACCTCTACTGGTATTTTATAAATATTAGGGTAAACATGCTGAATTCTCTTTTTTTCCCCTACAAAGGTGGGACATCTTCTTTTAATGTCTGGTATTAAGTTTAGAGCTGCAACAACCATTATATTGAGCTATAAATTTTATTTGAAAACACTTTTTTACAAATGTTTCAAACCCAAATCTCTTCTTCATTAATCCGTTCGCAGCCTTTAATGAAAGTGCACGTCTTTTTATATAAGTGCCCACAATTTACACTGCGTGTTGCAGTAAAAGTTTTTCCTGTGCAGGTGGCCAAGAATTGCTTTGAGAAAGCTTTTTGAAGAATTTTTTCAAATAAAGGCAATATTTAACTGTGTGCCTAATGTGTCAAGAAAGGCTTTATTAAGTAGGGGTTTGATTACAGCAACCTTAGATAGATAGATAGATAGATAGATTAATCAGATATAATATGGCCATATTGATATCTTAATAATATAGTAAAATATATTTGACTAGTCTGGTAAGGATGGGGTATGAGAGACATGCTGGTGGATTAGATGAAGCAATAGAAATTAGAACATTGTTTAGGGGGAACAAAGAAGTGCAAATGGTAGTAAGATCTTCAGATTCCCAGGTTGACTCCATATCATTTGGATTTGGTTAATCTTGTTAATAGGAAATTATATATGTTTTAAAATCTATCGTGAACACTTTTATTGTTTTGGTTTGTATAGTTTATTATATAATAAGCCTAGTTGCATAAAATAAGCAAAAACCCAAACAAAGAACACAAAAGAGTAATACGTTTGCAAAGTACATGTAATAGATCCATATTATAGTTTTTGACATAATATAAAGCCTTGCCTGCGCCTTGTGTTGATGTCACTGGTGTTTTTGTTGTTGAACTTCACCTCCCATAATCCTCTATGGAAAGCAGAAAGGTGACGTATTTTTGCTACGTGTCAGGAAGTTCTGCAGTCAAGATGGCCGCACAACAGAGTGATGTTGATGAGCTCTTCGATGTAAAAAATGCGTATTACATTGGTAGTTATCAACAATGTATTAATGAGGCCCAGAAGGTGAAGGTATGTTAATAGTCCAGTGTTTTGAAATGCATTACTTTGGCATCTTGCTGGCTGCCAACAGCCTTGCACTACCTTTGCGGGCAACAGTGCTAACGCTAACGTTCAATATGTTAGCTAATATTTCTTTCACTGGATCAAATTGAGTTGCTTCTTCTTGTGATTTGTCTTCGCAGCCATCATCACCAGAAAAAGAGATTGAGAGGGACATGTTTTTGTACAGAGCATACATTGCCCAGGTAAGACGGATAAAACTCGTGTCACAGCTCAGTTTCTTGTCACAAGCAAGTAACTAACTGTATCTGTATTTTTTCCGCTAGAAGTTATTTGCTTGATTTACAGTGTGATCGCTTTCCCAGTCTGACTTTCTGTGTTCTGTGTTATTGCAGAGGAAGTATGCTGTTGTTCTGGATGACATAAAGGGCATCTCTTCACCAGAGCTTCAAGCTGTTAAGATGTTTGCTGAATATTTGTCCAGTGAAAGCAAAAGGTAAGGTTTTGCATTAGCAGTGCTATAAGATGTCACGTTATTCGAATATTTTCTGTCATTGGAGGATTCTTTTAGCAATGAAGGAAAAATTCACAGGCTGTCCGTCATTTTAACTGATCAGAAAACTGAAGGCAATGTATGATAACTTAAAGTAATTCACCGCTCTGGGTTGTTTGTGGTGAGTGTGCCTATTAAGTACATTCCTCTAGTCTTGACCTTGATCTCACAGAACCTGCTGTCTAGCTGGCTTTAGGCATTGCATTGTTTTGCATTTCAACATGGTAATTTCTGTGGCATCACACTCATGTAGGCAGGTACAGATATTTTTAAATGTGTAAACCTCTAACATGGTGCAGGTAACTTATACTGCAAACAAAAGATTCTTGAGAGTGCCTTGAGATGACTTTGTTGTGAATTGGTGCTATATAAATAAAGTTGAATTTAATTGAATTGAATGGAATTCTCTTCATAGTATGCCGGCATCATCTCCGAACTTAAGACTGCACACAACAAGTTTTGCTATTCAGGTGCTGACATTGCACTGAAGAAACACAGACTACAGGGTTTGGAGCTTATCTTTGACTGTGGGTTACAGAGGGCTGCAGCTTTCATACACCACCCTACTCTGACAAACAATTGTAGAAGCTTATTTTCCTTAACTTATATCTGTAGCAGGATTGACAGGCTAACCATTTTTCTAACATGAAAGGGGGACAGTGTGCAAGTCATCAGTATTAATATATTAAATGTTTTCTGTGGGAAACTCAGTTGATTGGACATGATTTGGAAAGGCATACACCTGTCTATATAAGGTCCCATAGTATAACATTCCCAGTCAGAGCCCAGACTTGAGCCCGATTGAACATCTCTGGAGAGATCTGAAAATAGCTGTGTATGGAGCTTGAGAGGTACTGCAAAGAAGAATGGGAGAAACTGGTCAAAGACAGGTGTGCCAGGTTTGTAGCATCATCACTCAATGAAACTTGAGGCCGTAATTGGTGCTAATTGTGCTTCTACATAGTATTAAGAAAGGCAGTGAATACTTATGTATGTGTGATTTTTATTTATTTTTTTATTTTTTTCTTTTAATGAATTTGCGAAGATTTCAAACAAACTTCCATCACGTTGTCATTATGGGGTATTGCTTGTAGAATGTTGAGGAAAATTATGAACTTGATGGAATAAGGCTGTAACATAACAAAATGTGGAAAAACTAAGCACTGTGAATACTTTCTGGATGCACTGTATCTCAGTTTCAACATCTGATATGTTGTTTATGTTCTCTTGTGAATAACATATGGGTAATGAGATTTGTAAATTATTACCATCAGTTTTATTTATGTTTTACACATCGTCCCAACTTTTTTTGAATTGGGGTTGTACTTGATTGTGATTAAAGTATTCTTTGAGCTCTTTTTATCTGAATTGTTTCCATGTTGCTGTTTTTGTGCAGGGATGCGATTGTTGCTGATCTTGATAAGAAGATGGCAAAGAGCGTGGATGCGGCCAACACCACCTTCCTCCTTATGGCTGCTTCCATCTACTATCATGAGAGGAACACAGATGCTGCTCTCAGGACTCTGCACCAGGGAGAAAGCCTTGAGTGGTAAGAAGAGATCAGGGGTTTATTTTCAGGTTATATAAGGTTAATTCAAAAATTGTTCAGGAACTAAATAGAATTAAAACAAAGGTTTCTTTCTTTCCACCTTGCAATAAAATATATCTTCAACCACCCAGGCAATATGTCCATAAATATAAAGGAAAGTGTAATTATTAAGTTGGACTGCATTTTAAATTATTTGAGTGCATTCTAACAAAAAGGTTGATGCATCTAAGGATCATAGTATGGAAAGTGACTGCTGCTACAGAAAATACAGTTTTTGTGTTTTACCACTTTTGACTATGAAGATGAGGAGAAATATCAGATTATTTGATTATTTGGTATGATTATTGAGAGGCTTCTAAAATAAACTGCTTTGTGACTCATCATGCTATTAAATGTACCCATAGAAGCACAAGCTAATATGTTAACAATGCTATCTGAAGTCATCATATTCTCTAAAGTTTTCTAATTATTGAAAAAAACAACATCTCCACATCACTAACTGATGTCCCACTGGGTTTATTAAGTACCTTCAGTTTTGAAGACATTGGTATAAAACTGACCCAAATGTCCATAATTATTTTTGGTTATTTTTCAGCATTGCCATGACCATTCAGGTGTTGCTGAGTCTGGATCGTGTGGATCTTGCAAGGTAGAGCTCAATTTGATTTCCTCATACAAAAAACGTGATGAACAGATGATTTGCATTGAATTGTTTGGGCAGCTTTGTTATGTGTTGGCTTATGGAAAACCTCCAGGTGCTTTTGGGAAATGTTTAGTAATGTCATTTGGCAGTTTGTTAAAATTTACAATGTGGATGGTTCAGACTTTTATTTACACAATATCTAAATGAAGTCTGGATTCCTGCGTGATTCTAGGCTGTGTCCCTCTAAGAGTAATGACACAACTCTTTTCTCATGGACAGGAAAGAGCTGAAGAAGATGCAGGAGCAAGATGAGGATGCCACTCTAACCCAGCTAGCCACAGCCTGGGTTAATATTGCTGTGGTGAGGAGACAATAATTCTAGCATGTAGTATTACATCTATATCTGTTACAACATCCAAATAAAAATTCTGTTCATTACAATATCATTGTCACCACTAGATTTGTATTGTGATCCACTGAAGCTGCAGGCAGGGTAGTATTTAACAATAATTCAGGTAGTATATAGATTTAAACATAAGAAAATTAATAACTTTATGACCAATGCAGGGCAGTGTAGCAATGAAACTCCAGAAGATGGCTTTTTTAACAGGATCACTGACTAACTCAAATTATACAGTATTTCTTCTCGCCTGCCTTTTATTGCATTTACTTATTGTTCTAGGGTGGAGACAAGCTGCAGGATGCCTACTACATTTTCCAGGAGATGTCTGATAAGTACTCATCTACACTGCTGCTGCTTAATGGGCAGGCAGCCTGTTATATGGCTCAGAATAAGTGGGAGGAAGCTGAAGGAGTACTACAGGAGGCACTTGACAAGGTTAGTTGACAAGTGTCTCTTTTTTCTTACCTTATCTAGGTTCAAAAAGCCTGTTTCTCATCCCATCCTCAAATCCTGTCACATTTAAAATTTTTAAGGTATGTCCAGTATCACAAATCTCAGATATAGGGCCAAAAGCTTCCCATTCTGTGGATGTTTCTCACAAGAAGTATATATGAACTTCCTGAATTGTAACAGCAGATGGCACTACATCTCTTGTTTTCTATGCTACAGTTATTTCAATTTGTAGATGCTAACATCATAATTCCATTATGTGTCACAGGTTGACATTAATAACTGTACTGTACATCACTACAAACAATTTTGATAGTTTTGGTGGAGTGTTTCTTTTTACTTTGTGTATTTTCCTTATTTGCAGTGTTTGACATGCACTGCTCTGTGGTTATAAAAGTTACAAATTACAGTGTGGTTTATGCAGAAATAAAGAAAATTCTAGGCAGTTCACAAAATGCCACTCTAGATGTAGTAATATACACTTTGGGTTTAAAGTTCTAATTTTATGTTAAATGCCAAGATGAAATTGCTGCCAATCAGAATGCATGATTGTCTTTTACTGTGTAGTTTGCACTTGTTCATTTATCTTGGTGAGAAAAGGTGTCTCACTTTCTGTTTATCTCTGTCTTCCCCCTTACAGGACAGCAGTCATCCTGAGACGCTGATCAACCTCATAGTACTGACTCAGCACCTGGGTAAAGCTCCTGAGGTGAGACTTTGACCCTGGAGCTGATAATGAGGGCACTGCTTTAACAGGCATCAGTTTTCTTATAGACAATCTCACCCTCAGTGGTGGCAAGATGGACTTCAAATTGGACTAGTGGACTTCAAAAGTCCACTAACACTCTTAAGAATATTATTTGCATTTGTGTTGATTAAGCTAAGCCTAAGCAGTTAGTGAAGCTATGTCTTAATTGTCTTTGTCTGTTATTGTGAAACTGGCTGTCTAAGCATATCTACTTGTAAAGTGCTTTCTGTGTGAATTACACAACTTGTAAGTCAAAGTTTATGAGATAAAGACTTAGAAGATTATCTCCTGCACCTTAGATAAACTAAATGATAATGCAGTAGAATTTTGACCATTGTATCAAAGGTATCATTTAAAACTGTGATAATAATTGACTAGCAAGACTCACTGAAGGGTAAGTTGAATTACGGTGATAGTTTTACCAAACACCTCTGAAACCAAGATCAACTGTAGAAAGATCATCATGTGGAAAAAAATAAATAGAACTGTTGTACTTTTGAAAGAAATTAGCTTTTTTCAAGCACTGAAATACATATTTTGTTGTTTACAGGTTTTCGTAGACATTGCTTTGTTTTACACTTGAATAGTGTTTTTAGAGGCTTTTGTGTTGTCAATTTCAGACTTTTGCATGACTTTTGTATTTTATGTCTGCAGGTAACCAATCGGTATCTTTCTCAGCTGAAAGATGCACACAAAGCCCATCCATTCCTCAAGGACTATTTAGCCAAGGTACGTTTCTTGTGTCACCATGTTATTGAGTGCTCTTTGTTATGTTATGATTGTGGTAGAATTGTAACCATTCAATCTTGACTGCTCTGCAGCTTTATTATCATGATTGCTTGAAACTATATAATAAGTAAATTAGATACAGGAAAAAATACTTAAACACATTTTCCCAAAGCAAAACATACTCAAAGTGGGAAGCGTCTGACCTGTGGCAAGAGCTGTTTTGATTCAGATCCACTTCGAATTGTTGACTGGCCCTTAAAACCTTTACTCTGTTATAATTTCAATGCTTGGCTTGGTTGTTTTGATGTGGTAGTGGGTTACTTTTGAGTCTAGCTAATGAGAGCATTAAAGTGAATCTTTAGCCTTTTTCACATATTGTATTAGGATCACACAAGATGGATAAAAACATACTAAAGTTGGGTTACACGAATAATAAACAAGCCATGCAATGCACAGCTGTTTCAGCAGTCAGATGTTTCT